>NC_053027.1:75097217-75397217 GCF_003073215.2 Triticum urartu | reverse complement strand
CTCAAATGCCCTAGGTCTTCATGAGCAATCAAGTTGGATGCACACCCACTTAATTTCTTTTGTTGAGCTTTCATACATTTATAGCTCTAGTGCATCTGTTGCATGGCAATTCCTACTTCTTGCATTGACATCAATTGATGGGCATCTCCCAAGCCCGTTGATTAGCCGCGTCAATGTGAGACTTTCTCTTTTTTTGTCTTCTCCACATAACCCCCATCATTATACTCCATTCCACCCATAGTGCTATATCCATGGCTCACGCTCATGTATTGCGTGAAAGTTGAAAAAAAGTTTGAGATTACTAAAGTATGAAACAATTGATTGGCTTGTCATCGGGGTTGTGCATGATGAGAGCATTCTTGTGTGACGAAAATGGAGCATGATCAAACTATATGATTTTGTAGGGATGAACTTTCTTTGGCCATGTTATTTTGAGAAGACATAATTGCTTAGTTAGTATGCTTGAAGTATTATTATTTTTATGTCAATATTAAACTTTTTTCTTGAATCTTTTGGATCAGAACATTCATGCCACAATAAAGAAAATTACATAGAAAATTATGCTAGGTAGCATTCCACATCAAAATTTCTGTTTTTATCATTTACCTACTCGAGGACGAGCAGGAATTAAGCTTGGGGATGCTTGATACGTCTCCAACATATCTATAATTTTTGATTGTTCCATGCTATTATATTATCTGTTTTGGATGTTTAATGGGCTTTATTATACACTTTTATATTACTAGGAACAATGCCCGTGCGTTGCACCGGGAGAAAAAAATACAAATCGAATGTTGTGCGAACCTAAAGCAAAAAAAGAGAAATACTTTATTAGTAAACAAACCAAAACCTAGAAGTTGTTAGGGTATTTGCCCAACTTTTGTTGACACTTCTCATAGGCCCATATTTTGCATCTAAGAAACTGAGCTTCAGTGCATACTACACTCTTTAGCTTCGCAAAGCCAACTGATCATCATAGGCAGTATATGTATCAGCAGCAAAGGAAAAATAATTCTATATAACAGGAAAATAAATAATTGCAAACTAATTGTACATATAAAAAGGGCAAGAACACAAATATGATAATCTGAAATGAAGTTTGAATATAACAGCAGCAGACCAGAACTTTGTTCTCAAAGTGAGGTAAAAGTGAAACATTTTATGAACACATGATTTGTTTTATTTTTAAGTGATTTTGTGGACAATTTTAAATGTTTCTAAAATCGGAACATTTTTTGGAATTTTCAGCATTTCTTAAAAAGTGTGAACATATATAAAATATAAATATATTTTTGAAACCTAGCACAATTCTAAACGCTCATTATCTTAGAAAAGACACGCTCGGTGTCGGTAATTAAAATATGATTGTTGGTGTCCTGATCATGGAGTATGGAGTTAAAAAAGTCGTAGTGGTGTACTTCGATCACACCTCCTTCAACATGGCACTATCACCAGATGGAAAAATAGTGGTGTATTTATTTCTAATTGGACATACCTATGATGGAATGTTCTATACTATTCGAGAGTTTAATAACTAATTCTAAAGTTCTTTTTAGAATTTTAAAAACATTTGAATGCGAACAGAATTTTACTATGTTGGATTTTTCTAGAGATAGTTGTTTGTTCGGTTTGGAATATTTTATTTGTTTCCATAGCAAATATGCACGAATGTCTTGTATAAATAAATGTGTGGTCATGTCACCCTTGGGCTAAAAAAAGTGGACCCAGCATAAAAGTTCAAATGGGCATAAGGCACAATAGAGACCTATAAAGAGTTCATTCTGTATGTTAGATATGTATTTTATTGTACATCTGGAAAATGTAGACTTGTAGTTATCAAAATGTGTAAGTGGCAAAGTATAATAATTTAAACCAATTATTAATCACAAACTCTTAATTATTGTAATTACCAAAGACTCAAAAGCTTTTGCAAAATAACGACAACACTGCATATACAAAAGATAAATACATGTAACAGATATAAAGGCATAGCTAGTTTTTTCCCGATAAATCCTAGTCTTTTTTAGCAATTGATAAATCCTAGTAGTATAACGCTTTTTTGAGTCTGTCCTTCCATGGAGCCTGCACACATTTGGCACCAAATCTGGCCCAGGACACAACACATGCGCAGCGCTACTCACGCCGGATCGCCCCGCGCGCCTGCTCTGCCTTCCCCAGCTCGCCGCCTCGTGCGTCCAATGCTGGCGGAGACGCCATGGCCAGCCTCGTCTGCCTACTGGCTTCTGGACGCCGTCGCCACCAGACCAGATCCGGACGCCCCCGGCCTCGTCTGCTCCTCCTCCTCACCTCCGTATCCTAATTGGGATCCCTCTTCTTTCATGATCGTTCTATATCCCATGTATTTGCAGTCTTTTGTTGATTTTTCAAGCTAATTGATATTATGGATAATCTGCAATTGTATATAAACTGATGAGAATCAATTTAGGAGAGCGAGGTGGGACAAAAAATCGAACGCAAACGACCCACGACCAGACAGAGCTGTGCGTGAGGGTTGGTTCGGTTCGTTGTGGCTTTATGCGCTGAACAGGAGGTTGCGTGTTCGATTCTACGATCAAACATTTTGCGTGGGTCAGGCTCGTCATGATAAGTGGGCTCGATTCCTTGGGCCATTGGGCGCATCACCCGGGCTGGTTAATTTGGCCTGCTCGTAGCGGTCAATCGAGTTGATAATATTGCAGAGACAAAATTTAGTACCACCTCAAATATATTTTAAATTTAAACTGAAAGCGTAAAATCACGGAAAGAAGCGTATTGTGACGGTGGACCCACGAAGTCAATCCGTGCCTTATTATTAGGTAAATGATTTTTGGGACTAAACTACTAACCAAAGGCCCAGTGTAAATTGATGTTTTTTTTTGCAACGGGAGAAAGAAAATCAAGGTAATATGTTCTGGTACAATGTTGCTCCAACTTTTTTCTAGAGGGCCTAGCTGTTCAAACTCAGCGGCTATTACATATGTGCTCGTATTCATATGTACCAGCCCAATAAGTATGGCTCGAGACATAATATAATTTAGGACAGTGAATAAAACTTGAAGGATGGATATAATGAAATTATTGTACCACACCAAATTAATTTCAACAGGGATACGGCCAACCTCGGCGAACAGGGACCAGGTTGTAGTGCTATACCTTTTTTGCGAATTGTAGTGCTATACCTTGTTGTTGGCCCTTGTTTGGGTGTTTTTTTTTCCTTTCTCTCGTATAGACCAATTCGGCTTGACTCTTATCAATTGGACGGCGGGTTAATTTTAGAAAACTTCAAGGGCATTTTTGTAAAAAAAAGCCGCGACGGTGAACCTGAAGACTCAGTCCGTGCTTTATTATTAGGGAGAGATAATAGTCGATATAACTTGCTCCACGTGCCATTGTGCAACACTTGAAGCCAAATAAAATCAATAGAAACAAGCTATTAAACAATTATTGATCAACACAGTACATGATTCTGTACTATTTGTGATTTCCACATTATTGTCATGTCTGAACCCGCAAACATCAAATTTTGAAGCACTCCATCATCTCTTATAATTGGTAACCCCAAAAACTTGAAGCCAAATAAAATCACTAGAAACAAACTATAAAATAATTATTGATCAACACGGTACATGATTCTGTATTATTTGTGATTTCCACAGTATTGTCATGTTTGAACCCCCAAACATCAAATTTTGAAGCACTCCATCGTCGCTTATAATTGGTAACCCCAAAAAAACTATATCCTGGCAAGCTCCAAAGTTTTTCTACATATATGTAAGCGATATCTTAAGTAGAAACCAAAATCTATTATTAATTGTCATTGTCTCCCTGCTCATTGTCTATTAATTGTTGGCTGCAAGAATTCTCTCCGACAAATCACCTTCCACCGATTGAGCTCCCTACACAATCATATTGATAGGAAAACATGGTTAGCATATTGGAATCAGATATTTGAGTCATTTGATATTTTGAGATGAATTGATACTATTTGACATACCAATTTAATTTTGGATTTTCCTAATACAATTGATGAATTCCAATACACCAGCAGGCATGTTATCTTCACATTCATTGTCCTTGAATGTTAGCACTTGGCCCAAAATTAGTTTTCTGAGTTCATATCCATCCAATTCATTCATTTTTTTGTAAAAGAATGACATCAGCATTAGATGTATAATAATCATAAAAGCAAATATCTACACGGTTGCAATATTTACCTTTAAAAATGGCAAATGTGGTCTTTCATCTTCCCATGTGGACATGAATAGGGGAACAAGATAACCAGACAGTTCCCTTATATAAGAATACAAATATAATTTATTAATATTCTCTACATAATCAAATCAACAAATAATCAATATATAGTATTCATCTTCTGAAAAATACCTGTTGTAAACTGGAATATCATCTAGGATTTTATGATGCCATAGGAGAATATCCTCGTTCCATCTAGACCCAGGGCATGCTTTTGACATTGCTTTCGGTAAGTGTTCGTTAATCCATATAATTTTTTCAAATATTTTGCGAGTGGGTTGTTCGGTATATTGGATTAAAAGGAGTAGGGTCCAAAATGTATATTGTTCTTGTATCTTGGTCCAATGTGAATAGAATGAATTCATCAATGGATTGTACTGGGATATGGATCTGAAATAGGCTAGATATTAGATGCAATAATAAAAAATTGCTCTAAAATACACAAAAGTGCTCTTACCGATTTGCATGTTGAAACATTATATTTGATACCGGGCCAACTACGAACAGATTTTGCTAGTTGCTCCACATCTAACTTTTTACGGAAATCTGGGTGCCTTCCAAAATCAGTAGCCATCTAGTATATGAAATTATTGGTTAGAAAGATAATAAAAATTAGAATATAAAAAAGTATATAACGAATATAAAAACTTACCCAAAATTTCATGTCCAGATAATGCTTTGCTATCAATTGCTTTTTTTGTGATGTTTGGATGTCATCCAACATAATCTTTCGTACGATCAAGTTAAAGCAATCTCGGTCCATGGGTAAATCATCCTTTAGCATTCCTTGTAGTTTTCTAAGAGACAAGCTTATTGGATATGATTTTGAACTCTAAATCCATACTTTCCTGATAATGATACAAATTAAGAAAATAAACCATTAAGAAAACAATTCAGATACTATATAATTGCAATACTAATTTAAAATGACTTACTCTAAAATCTCGGTGTAATTGATTGATTTAATGAAACTACAAAGTCCAGCTGTTAACTCATGTAAGGTCATATTAGAAAGAATTGATATTAGTGATCTGTATTTGTTTTCAACAGATAACGGGATTTTTGTTTTTGTTTTTTTATATCATCTAAACTTTCCAATATTTGAACATCATCAGGATCTCCCTTGCTATCATCGTCACTTTCTTCAACGATTGTAGTCATTGCTGCCGTGTTTGTTTTCCAACATAATAGTATGCTGGCTAACTTAAACCTAAAAGAAGTAATCATTTCCTATGCAACACGAACAATTATTAGTATATTTCAAAAGTACTTTATGTAAGAGTAACATACTTTTTATTTAAAAAAATATATACTTGTGTAATTGGGTAGGATAGTGCACATCCGGTGAAATATTCCATAAATTTAACCATAAATAAACCACATGAAGAGCTATATTTTTGAATTGCCTTTTGTAATTGTTCTGTGATCTTCCATTCAGTAAGATCAACGTCTTTCCAATCGTCACTTACCAACTTTTGACTTTTAAGAAGGTCCAAATGAAATTGTATTCCTCGTAGCTAAAAATAAAATAGTGGTAAGAAGAAATGATATACATTAGCAAAGTATATTAAAAATCGTGTTGTAACTAACCGTATTAGCGAGATCATCTCTGTCAGAATTCCAGCACAATGAGTCTAGTACTTGAACCTCACATTTTTTTTGTATTCACAACAGCTAAATACCAATGTGTGTTATTGGCATTTATTGGAAGTTTAATCTGTAATAAAGATAATTAGGAAAATAGTAAATGAAATGTATGAAACCTATAACGTGTAAAGTATGAATATGGATATTACCATGTCAGGCTGCATATATTCAAGGACAGTCTCTGTCATGAAGGCACTATCTTCTTGTATTCCAATGGTGCCATCTCGTTTAAATAGTGAGGTAACAAATGGACTCTCAAAATATACTTTATTATCATTCTGGAGATGTATTTGGTCCTTTATACAACATATACATGCATTGATCACCTATAATCAAGAATTAAAAAAATACATTACTAATTGATATTAGTGATTAGAAACTTTTTCCTGTTTGAGTAAGGGTACTTACATCATCATTTACCCACTCTTTTTCATCTAGCAGGCACATCAATTGATGTTGCAAGACAGAACTTCCATCTATCTGAACCAACAATTGTTTTCTAAAAGATGATTCTATTGCTATATGAGCACATAGATCATGGTCGGTCAATGTATAGTCTGTAGAAAATCAAATAATTTAAGAATATATTGTACACGAAAGCATACGTAATAAATTAAGCAAATACCTTGTGGGAGATAATCATATGTCTCATCAACTTTGATCTCTTTATGTGAATCTGGTTCCTTAACATCATGCAATGGAGAAACATGAGATATTGTCGAGCTAGATGGGGATGGAGGTGATGGTAGTGTATCATGATTCATCTGATTATCTGATTCCAGCATGATCGATTCAAAACACTCTGAACATGGAGAAGATGTTTTCATAGTTGGTGACATAGGTGATGGTTCCAGAACACCTGATTCAGAAATTTTTGCCTTTTTGGAAGGTCGGTTATCAAAATCCTCTGCAATGTTCAGTTCAGTGATGTCATCTATTTTTTGCAGTCACAACAAAAATAAAATGTAAACCTCCAACCGTTAGATCAGTTGAAACAGAGGCACCATAGAATAGGCAGAGGAATTAGAGGGTAGACTACGATTTCCTACAGATGTTTGGCCGAGTTATCGACAGGGTGGTTATTTTTTTGTTCTGGGATTACTAGCTGAATGCAATTCACCATAATGGGTGCTTTTTTTTTCTTTTCACCCAGATAATAATACCTCCAGAAAACTGTTAGTTTTATAGAAGGCATATGAAAAAGAATGTCTGTACTCCAGAAAGATCATGGGCAGATGAAAGACCACAAATTTGAATACATATCACTTGTTCCCCTCTTCATGATGATTGAAATTAGATGAATTTCAAACAGGGACAACAATTCAGAAACAATAAACTCAAACAAAGGCTCTATGAACTGATTATCTTTCAAGGGGATACATACCTTTGGTGTTGGTGCCACAGGAAATATTGGACGGCTCGACGTATGTTCATCGCTGATCTTAAGGTCCTGAAAAAAGAATCAAAGATGCAAATCATGAATGAAGCAACCAAAAAGGATGCCAGGAGCCATTTTATGAACTGCTTGTAAAAATTCATAAGTTAAACACACTTAGCTATAAACCACAAACTACACCTGAGTTCACACCAAATGAGAACCATTCAATAGATAAGTCTGAATAGATTGCTATGTAGCTACACACAACAATCTGCATTACACGAGGCTTACTAAATGATTTGGCTTGCAAGCTGGTCGATCTATTTCTTTTGCTCTGAAGCCAGTTGATTGCTTCTAAGCTATCTACTTTTCGACCAGAAGGATCAATCCAACAGGTAGCCAGTAGCCAGCTTTGTACACGTACCAGGGCTCACATATGTGTCTCTCCATGTACAAGGTTTCAGCAGCAGTAGCGATACACACACAAAAGATGCATACACAGAGAAACAGGTGACAGAAAAATAAGTCAAAACAGGGGTCAAGGGGATACATACTTCTGCTATAGCCGACGCAGGCGACATTGGACAGCTCGACGGCTGTTCTTCTACCTTCGCCGAACTCGGCGCTTCTTCTACCTCCGGCGAAATCGGCGCTTCTTCCTGCGGCGAACTCGGTGTCGACATTGGATGCTTCGTCCAAAACTAACCTGATGGAGATTCGAGCCGAGGACCCTCCCTTCTTATAGCAGCCAACAACAATCTGGGTCGGCAGCTCCATTGATTTGCGTTGGACAAGGACACGGACTGCAATCCATACAAATCGATTTGTGTTGGACAAGGAGACTGCAATTCCATCCAAATCATACACGGAAGCAGATGCAGAGGTTGAGAAAGTTACGTTGGGGGAGGCGGGAGAGGACTGGCTGTGGCGGACATGTCACAGTGGAGCGTGCTCGCCGCCGGCGATGGCCGACGGCGTACCCAACCTGAGTTGTGCCCCCTTCGCAGCGCCAACGAGGTCCTCCCACGGCGACGGCGCATGGGGGCAGCAGCAGCTGGTCCAGCGTCGCCACAAGCTCATCACCAAAACTCTTCTCCGGCCGCCGCGCCGCACCATCTTCTCCTACTCCGTCGTGCCGCCCCTTCTGCTCCGTCGCGCCGCCTCTTCTGCCACAGCTCCGTCCTTCACTTGTCCGCTGAGCATTTGGATAAAAGGTACTTTTTTTTACGAAACGTAGAGACGTCCGGTCAGAATAAAGAGACGGGCCAAGGCCCAACTGGATTGCAGCCCAGCTAAACGAGAACGCATCGGTCAATCAAGTTGCACGTACAAAATTTAGTACCACCTCGAATAAGTTTTAAAATTCAAAGTGAAAGCGTAAAATCACGGGGAGAAAGTGCATTGTGACGGTGAACCCGGAGACTCAATCTGTGCTTTATTATTATTAGGGAGAGATTTCAGTGTTTCGCAGAAAAGGAATATCAAACGGAATCCAAACAGAATGAAACCTTCGGGAGAGTGATTTTTTGGAACAAACGCAATTCAGAAGACTTGGAGTGGACGTCAAGGAAGCATCGAAGAGGCCACGAGGCAGGGAGGCGCGCCCCCCACCCTCGTGGGCCCCTCGTGGCTCCCCTGACCGGCTTCTTTCACCTATATATACTCATATACCCCCAAAAAACATACGAGAGTACCACGAAACCCTATTTCCACCGCCGCAACCTTCTGTACCCAAGAGATCCCATCTTGGGGCCTTTTCCGGAGCTCCGCCGGAGGGGGAATCAATCACGGAGGGCTTCTACATCAACACCATAGCCTCTCCGATGATGTGTGAGTAGTTTACCACAGACCTTCGGGTCCATAGTTATTATTTATATGGCTTCTTCTCTCTCTTTGGATCTCAATACAAAGTTCTCCTCGATCTTCTTGGAGATCTATTT
This sequence comes from Triticum urartu, assembly GCF_003073215.2. Classification (NCBI taxonomy): domain Eukaryota; kingdom Viridiplantae; phylum Streptophyta; class Magnoliopsida; order Poales; family Poaceae; genus Triticum; species Triticum urartu. Next base: position 75,388,001 of record NC_053027.1, on the reverse strand, counting down.
GATGTAATTCTTTTTGCGGTGTGTTTGTCGGGATCCAATGAATTGTGCGTTTATGATCAAGATTATCTATGAACAATATTTGGTTCTTCTCTGAATTCTTTTATGTATGATTTTTTATCTTTGCAAATCTCTTCAAATTATCAGTTTGGTTTGGCCTACTAGATTGATCTTTCTTGCAATGGGATAAGTGCTTAGCTTTGGGTTCAATCTTGCGGTGTCCTTTCCCAGTGACAGCAGGGGCAATAAGGCATGTATTGTATTGTTGCCATCGAGGATAAAAAGATGGGGGTTATATCATATTGCTTGAGTTTATCCCTGTACATCATGTCATCTTGCCTAATGCGTTACTCTGTTCTTATGAACTTAATACTCTAGATGCATGTTGGATAGTAGTCGATGTGTGGAGTAATAGTAGTAGATGCAGAATCGTTTCGGTCTACTTGTTGTGGACATGATGCCTATATACATGATCATACCTAGATATTCTCATAATTATGCACTTTTCTATCAATTGCTCGACAGTAGTTTGTTTACCCACCGTAATACTTATGCTATCTTGAGAGAAGCCACTGATGAAACCTATGGCCCCCGGGTCTATTTTCCATCATATAAATTTCCAATCTATTTTACTTTGCAATCTTTACTTTCAATCTATATCATAAAAATACCAAAAATATTTATCTTATTATCTCTATTAGATCTCACTTTTGCAACTGGCTGCGAAGGGATTGAAAACCCCTTTATCGCGTTGGTTGCAAGGTTCTTATTTGTTTGTGTAGGTGTGAGGCGACTTGCGTGTAGTCTCCTACTGGATTGATACCTTGGTTCTCAAAAACTGAGGGAAATACTTACGCTACTTTGCTGCATCACCCTTTCCTCTTCAAGGGAAAACCAACGCAGTGCTCAAGAGGTAGCAGACACTCCCCTTGGCTTGCGCCAAGCTTGGGGGAGGTGCCCCGGTATCGTATCACCTCCACTATCTTTTCCCTTTACTTATATTAGTTTGATCCATAGTTATCTTTTGTTTTAGATGAATAAAAGTTTAGTTTGATCCTTTCTTTTCGAGAGTTTGCTTAGTGATCTATCTTTGCAATCGTGTGCGAGATATATAATAAAGTTTAGTTTGAGTTTTGCTTTCTTTACTTTCATGTTTCAATAAGAAGAAAGGAAATAAATGAAAAAGATCATATGCTAATACTATGGTAAGTAATGACACCACATAACGAAAAGTATAAGTAGAAGATTTTATTGGAGATTGACAAACATAGCATTGGCCGATGATGCAATTCATGAAAGAATTAATAAGCGAAGAGAAGATTCACATGCAAATACACCATCTTGGAAATCTTTTGTGATTGTGAGCCCCCATCAAAATATTATATGCCAAAATTGTTGACGTTGGACAAGGAAGACAACGTAATGATTTATGTTTGTTCATATTCACATAGAAATTATATTGTCATAGATCCTTCAACATGTGGTGCTTGCCCCTATCTTTGCTAGCCAAAAATTCTGCACTAAGTAGAGATACTACTTGTGCATCCAAAAACCCTTAAACCCAAATCTTATTTTCAAGAGTCCACCATACCTACCTAAGGATTGAGTAAGATCCTTCAAGTAAGTTGTCATTGGTGCAATAAGGCAATAAAAATTGCATATAAAAGTGTTAGATCATTTAGTGTAAGAGAAAATTGAGCGTTGTACGAACTTGTGATGGCAAATAATAAAAGTGACAGACTGCATAATAAAGGTTGCTATCACACGAGGCAATATAACATGACGTTCTTTTGCACTAAGGGATTGAGCATACAAACAAAAAGCGCATGGCAACCTCTGCTTCCCTCTATGAAGGCCTTATCTTTTACTTTTATGTATTTACTTTCATGCAAGAGTCAAAGTTTTTCTCTCTATTCCTTTTTATTTTTCTCTTTTGTCAAGCATCATGTGGTGAGGAAAGATCTAGGCATATATATCCAGTTGGATGTGAGTAGCATGAGTTATTATTGTTGACATCACCCTTGAGGTGAATACGTTGGGGGGCGAAATTATAAGCCCCAATCTCTCTATGTGTCCGGTTGAAACGTTTTGCTCATGTGTATGCGGTGAGTGTTAGCAATCATAGAAGAATATATGATGGTTGAGTATGTGGACATTCCTAAAGGCTCCGATACGTCACCCTTCCTGAAAAGATGATGAATTGTAGTTGCAAAGTTGACTGAGAACATAGTTTGTTGGTTTCCAATAGAGTTTATGCTTTATACTTTGATATTGTGATGAATTGTTACTTATTCATGAGAAGTCTATGATAAAAGTTATATGATAAAAGTTTTATGTTAAAGTTTGTTAATGTTATAATAATTTACATGATGCTTCTATGTCTGTATTCTGTTTTTATTGACACCTCTCTCTCTCTCTAAAGCATGTGGACATGTTTTTTGATTTAGGTTTTCGCTTGAGGACAAGCGAGGTCTAAGCTTGGGGGAGTTGATACATCCATTTTGCATCATGTTTACCTACTACTATTTATAATGTTTTTATGCATAATAATGCTTTTTGGAGTAATTCTAATGCCCTTTCTCTCATAATATGCAAGGTTCACACAAAGAGGGAGAATTCCGACAGCTGGAAATCTGGACCTGAAAAAGCTACATTAGGCTACCTATTCTGCACAACTCCAAATGAGCTGAAACTTCACGAGGAATTTTTATGGAATAAATAATAAATACTGGAGCAAATAACTACCGGAGGGGGGCACCTGGTGAGCACAAGACACCAGGGCGCGCCTGCCCCCCCCCCCCCAAGGCGCGCCCTGGTGGGTTGTGCTCAGCCCCTCCGGTGCCCATCTTCTAGTGTATAAGTCATTTTGACCTAGAGAAATAAGGAGAGGACTTTCGGGATGAAGTGCCGCTGTCTCGAGGCGGAACTTGGGCAGGAGCACTTTTGCCCTCAGGTGGAGCAATTCCGTCGGGGGAACTTCCCTCTCGAAGAGGGAAATCATCGTCGTCATCATCGCCAACAACTCTCCCATCTTGGGGAGGGCAATCTCCATCAACATCTTCAACAACATCGTCTCCTCTCAAACCCTAGTTCATCTCTTGTGTTCAATCTTTGTACCGGAACTATAGATTGGTACTTGTGGGTGACTAGTAGTGTCGATTACATCTTGTAGTTGATTACTATATGGTTTATTTGGTGGAAGATTATATGTTCAGATCCAATATGCTATTTAATACCCCTCTGATCTTGAGCATGATTATCATTTGTGAGTAGTTACTTTTGTTCTTGAGGTCATGGGAGAAATCATGTTGCAAGTAATCATGTGAATTTTATATGTGTTCGATATTTTGATGGTATGTATGCTGTGATTCCCTTAGTGGTGTCATGTGAATGTCGACTACATGACAGTTCACCATATTTGGGCCTAAAGGAATGCATTGTGGGGTAATTATTAGATGATGGGTTGTGAGAGTGACAGAAGCTTAAACCCTAGTCTATGCGCTATTTCGTAAGGGACGATTGGATCCAAAAGTTTAATGATATGGTTAGAATTTATTCTTAATACTTTTCTCGTAGTTGCGGATGCTTGCAAGGGGGTTAATCATAAGTAGGAGGTTTGTTCAAGAACAACACATAAGCACTGGTCCACCCACATATCAAATTATTAAAGCAGCGAACACAAACCAAACCAACATGATGAAATTGACTAGATGAAATTCCCGTGTACCCTCAAGAACACTTTGCTTATCATAAGAGACCGTAAGAGACCGTTTTGGTCTGTCGTTTGCCTTAGAAGGATTGGGCTACCTTTCTGCACTTTTGTTACTATTATTGTTACTTGCTCGTTACAAATTATCTTGCTATCAAACTACTTGTTACTTATAATTTTAGGGCTTGCAGACATTACCTTGCTGAAAACCACTTGTCATTTCCTTCTGCTCCTCGTTGGGTTTGACACTCTTACATATCGAAAGGACTACGATTGATCCCCTATACTTGTGGGTCATCAGTTGTCATTTGATAACGGGGTCAAATCATTAGGAGAATGATGTGATGGACAAGACCCATCCGTTAGCTTAGCATATGATCATTCAGTTTATTGCTACTGTTTTCTTAATGTCAAATACATATTCCTTTGACCATGAGATCATGCAACTCCCGAATACCGAAGGAATACCTTGTGTGCTATCAAACGTCACTTCGTAACTAGGTGATCATAAAGGTGCTCTATAGGTATCTCCAAAGGTGTCTGTTGAGGTTGCGTGAATCAGTATTGGGATTTGTCACTCCGTATGACGAAGAGGTATCTCTAGGCCCTCTCGGTAATACAATATCACAAGAAGCTTGCAAGCAAAGTGACTAAGGAGCTAGTTACAAGATGATGTATTACGAAACGAGTAAAGAGACTTGTTGGTAGCGAGATTGAATTAGGTATGGAGATACCGACGATCGAATCTCAGGTAAGTAACACACCGATAGACAAAGAGAATTACGTATGTTGTCATAAAGGTTCGACCGATAAAGATCTTCGTAGAATATGTAGGAACCAATATAGGCATCCAGGTCCCGCTATTGGTTATTGACCGGAGAAGTGTCTCGGTCATGTCTTCATCATTCTCGAACCCGTAGAGTCCGCATAATTAACGTTCATTGACGATATATAGTATTATATGAGTTATGTATGTTGGTGACCGAATGTTGTTCGGAGTCCCGGACGTCATCACAGACAAGAAAAGGAGCTCCGGAATGGTCCGGAGGTAAAGATTGATATATATGATGATAGTATTTGGTCTCCGAAAGAGTTTCGGATGCACCAAATAATTATCGGATCACCAGAAGGGGTTCCAGAAGGCCACAGGGAGTTATTGGACCTAACGGGCCAAGAAGAGGGGAGCAAACTAGCCCACAGAGGTGTTAGTGCGGCCACCTCTTGGCCGCCGACCCTGGGAAGGAAAGAGGAGGGGTTGGTCCCCTCTTTCCTTTCTCCACGCAAGGGAGAAGGAAGGGGAGGCGCCATAAGGCAGCCGCCCCCCTTTCCTCCCCCCCCCACGCGCCAAGAAGTAAGGGACGCCTAGGGTAGGCGCCCTAGGGAATCCGTCGGCCCATTGGGGCGTGCCTAGGGCTGCCTTCCCTCCCCCTCCACCTACCACGAATCCCAAGCCATGTGTCGGCACCCCCTCTCCCTCTAGTTCATCCTCCGCTCTAAACCGTTGTGCCTGGCGAAGCCCTGCAGAACAGTTTCACCACCATCGTCACCACGCCGTCGTGCTGCCGGAACTCATCTACTACTTCGCCCCTCTTGCTGGATCAAGAAGGTGAGAACGTCATCGAGCTGAACGTGTGCTGAACGCGGATGTGCTAGTTGTGCGTTTGGTGCTTGATCAGAATGAATCATCAAGGTGTACGACTACATCAACTGCCTTGTTGAACGCTTCCGCTTAGCGATCTACAAGGGTATGTAGATGCCCCCCCCTCTCGTAGCTATGTATCTCCATAGATAGATTTTGCGTCTGCATAGAATTTTTTTTGTTTTCCGTGCAATGTTCCCCAACACTAAGCGGGTTAAACCAGAAGTAACATAGCAATATCAATCTTTGTTGGGAGGTGGAGGTAAAGGATGTATCCTGGAAAGATAACTGGCTTTGATGGTGGATAGGTATTGAGAACATACTAAAGCATCACAACTCTATCGCAAGTAAAGCTAGTACAAGTATCCAGGGTAATGATCATCCTTGCCTGATAGGCCGCGATCCTAGTGATAGGTTTACTCCTCCAAAAAAATCCTCGTAGTTAGGCTCATAGTCAATGTCGGTTTTGGACTCTAACGAAAAGAAGCAAGTATGGGAAAGAAGCAAAGTATGGTGACCATACATTCATGATATATGCACAAGCATATGCATGTATTGAGTTTTAATAAGGTTGCAATAGGAGCTAGAAATATGCAAATCATATTTAATGGAGTTTAGAAACATTAGCGAAATGACTCACAAGTGTAACTCCATGTCAATTAAGTTTTATAATATAATTACAGTAGATCATGAGGTGTACGTTGTTTTAACATTCATGAACATGGCATAATAAAATTCCTTGCGTTTTTCTAATAGAAATGCATATAAATTTTGTACAAATTGGATTTACTAAGCTCAAGTTTGGAAGGGTTTTGAATGATAAAATAATTTGAACTCTATGAATCAACTTGGAAATCTAAGAGAATTTATGGAATCCTTGTGTCGAGCTGATCAAAATGGGCCTGAAGTTTGCTATGATTCAATATAGGATGCTCAAGATATGAATAGGAACATTTCTAGGGTCCTTTTTTGCAAAACGGAACATAACTGGAATGTTGATTGCCTAGAACTAAAATCAAAGTTCATAATTGGGTTCTCCACATCATGATGATAAGGCTATCTTATGCTACGAAGTACCAATGTCATCATATCTTTTTACTGTAATATTTAGCACATTATGATATTTGTTCATGTGAGATAATGGTGTTTGTATGATGCTCGTATGTGACAAAAATGTCGGGGGGGGGGGGGGGGGGGGTGACCCCCGGGTAGGCACATCAACAGTTAGCAATTTTCAAAACATTAGGTCAGCAAGGGCCCCCTCGGTCCGGCTAGCCCTCCAGCTGGCAGACGGCGGGTCGGCGCCTGTCCCATCCAACCGTATGACAAGACCGCTCCCCCACGACGGGTGAGCATGGCAACAGTGCCCTCCCCCCCCTCACCGCTGACCAAGGTAAGCATGACTACAGTGCGAACGGTACCGCTGACCGGGGCAGACGGCGTCTAGGCGACATGGCACTATAGCCACACAGCTCCAACCACCCCGTGACGCGGGTGATGACACGCCACAGTGACGTCATGCCGGCGGGCCCCGTAGCCAACGGGCCCCCATAATCGGCAGGTCCCACAGCCGGCGGGCCCTAGCAGCTGGCAGGCCCCATGAGAAGACTAAGACAATGACATCAGGGCCCCACCCCATGTAGTTTTACCATTGTACCTTGGGGCGGCCTATAAGACCCCCTCCCCCCCAAGAGCCCCCCTCCCATGCAGGGGGTTGGCTAGTTCGACCCACTCACCCACATCCACAAGCAAGGAGAAGTGGAGAGCTAGCTCTTCTTCCTCCTCCACCCAAGATAGCTGAAGGAGCACCATTGTAGCCCCCTTGTGATCCAGATAGTAGATCTGACAGGACTAGGGACGTTACATCCCATGGAGAGCCCCAAACCTGTGTACATCGAGTGTCTCACACCGCTTGTCCCCATTTTTGCCTTTGGAACTCATCGGCGTCCTCTGGCCCCAACCACATTTGATAAGCCTACCCATGGCATCTGCCGTCAGCACACCACGACAAAAAAATTTCTTTTTTCAGGTTGTAACAACATTACAGTCCAAGGGCACAAGGTCATTACATACTTTTCATTACCTATACCACAAATAAGCTGAAAAAACAGGAATTGGCAAGAACTAGTTGGCTTATTATCTGGAGCTCATTTTCACACGGCTTTATATGAGGCTTATTCTCACATGAGCTTATTTTCAAAGGATGGCTCAAAAGAACTGGCCCTAAAAGGGGCACTGAATTAGTTAGTGCGCCGAATGAAGGCCCACATGCCATAACATATGGGAAACGTCGGGTGACTAGGTCTATGGAACTAAACCCAAAGACGCCTAGTAAAGCCCAACTCACTAGCTGCAACCCTTTCTGGCCCAACTAACCTCTCCGCCCAAGGCCCCTCAGGCCCAACCTGTTAGCTCTCCGTTGCCTTAGGAAAGGAAATTCCCCTTCCTTGGGAGCTGCTACATACCGATCATAGCGAGGAGGTCACTCGCGTCGTCCGCATCCGCGAATGTGATGTCTTGCTTATAGAAAGACTAGCATGCATCTCGCGTGAACATCTCCTGCACATGCGTATGGCCCACACCAATAGCGTGTTACTCGTTCGTTCGGTAGTCGGTCTACCCGATGATGTGTTCGTTCGTGTTTTTTGTTTTCTTTTGGTCTCTGTTCGATTTTCTTACTTCTTTGGTTTATGTTGTTATACTTCGTTTTTTTTGTTTCTCTTCATTTCTTTCATGGTTTCTTTGTTTTTTTCCTTCTTTCTCATTTTCTTTTTTTCCTTTGTTTTTTTGTTTCTTTCTTGGGTTTCAACGGTTTTCTTTTGTTTATCTTTGTTTCTTTATCGGTATTCGCTGTTTTAACATTCTTTTGCACTTGTTTCTTCGGGTTTTCTTTTTTTCTTTGCTTTCCTTTCTTTCTATTTTGCTTTTCATTGGTTTTTGGTTTTCTTTATTTTTTATTTTTTATTCAACATTTTTTGTATACGTTGAGAATATTTTTCTAATACAAGTTTAATATGTTTTAATACACGGTCAATATTTTTTATATACATTTTTAACATGTTTCAAATGCTTGATTAACAATTTGTAAATACAATATTAAATTTTTTAATACATGTCAACATTTTTCTATACACATTTTCAAATTCGTGATTAACATTTTTTACATACAAGATTAACATTTTTTTCATACATGGTCAACATTTTTTCTATGCACATTTAACATTTCTCAAATGCTTGATTAACATTCTTTCAAATGCAAGATTAATTTTTTAACCCAAGGTCAACATTTTCTCTATACACATTTAATTTTTTACATATAATTATTTAATTTTTTTGCAAATGCTTGATTAACATTGTTTAAATACCTTATCAAAAAAATCATACACATTGTATTTTTATTGTGTGCATGAGTAACATTTTCTCTATACACATTTAATATTTTTCAAATACTTTGTTAAAGTTTGTTTAAATGTCTTTATGTAAAGGTTTTTTGTAACCTATTTATTTCGAATATTTAGAAGTAAAAATAAGGAAAGCAAAAAAGCAAATAAAGGTTAGAAAAACAAAACAAATGAGGCTGTGGTCTCCCGGAAGCTGGGCCGGCCCATCTGGGGATCGCGAAGGGGCGCTCACTTGGGCCGGTCCAACGCGAGCTGGCTCGCTCGTTTGCTGAAGGGGAAAAAAAACTTCCTTCGTTCGTTCGCTGCTGACTGGTCGCGGTTGACCGATCATCTATGGACTGGTCTTTCTTTTTTGAGGGAATCTATGGACTGAACTGTTGGATTTTGATTGTTCTAAAAGTCTGGATAAATAAATAAAATCGATTTTTTTGTAAATTAAAAAATGTTCATGGACTTTGAAAAAAACACAAACTTTTATAAGTTAACGCATTAAAAAAAATTCATCAATTTTTGAAAATGTTAATCGATTTTGAAAACAAAATCAGAAGGTTGAAAAAAATCACAGATTTTAAAAAGTCCATGAATTTGAAAAAAGGGTAATCAATTTTGAAAAAAAATCAATTTGAAGAAAAGTTCATTTTCTTTGAAGAAAAACTTCATCTATTTGAAATAAGTTCATCAATTTTGAAAAAAATCATGAATTTGAAAAAGTTATTGAACGAGGAAGAAAGAAAAATTAAATAAAAAGAAAAAGGGAAAAGAAGAATGGAAAAGGGAAAAAAAGAAAAGAGGAAATCACAATCATCTCCCCTCGTCCAGCCTGCCGGCACTGCGGACCATAGGCTGCCGTAGGCGTACGTACACCCACCCGCTCGCCGGCGTTCTTAGTCGGCAGCCACGCGCGGTGCGAGGCTCCAATCATGTGCCGGCGCCGGTGGCGCGCGGAGACCCGCGCGACAGAGCCGACAGCGATCCTGTGGCGGCGGCTGCGAGGGCTGGAGCACTCGTCGCGTTGGCCAGAGCGGCTGGGTCGGCCGTAACAGATTTCTCACATCAGGTGCATAGAAGATGCAGAGCCATCTTTTCTGAACTCAAACATCTCATTCAGTTCGGATGAAGGCACAACGACTAGTTTGCTTAGCAATTTCCTTTTGCTTCACTCGGCTGCCGAGTTCAGAACATATTTTTCTTTTACAAGCGAATCATGAATCAATTGGCAATTGGAAGTATTTTGAACTCTGTAACCAGTCAGTAGTTCCAAACACTGCACTATGGTGTTCAATTCAGTATGAACTCAACGCCATGTACTCATGTACGCTGTCATCTTGGGGCAAGCGGCAGAAGGGGAGATGGCCTGGGCCATGGCGAGCAGCGGACAGTCTCGGCGTCAAAGAGCAGGGGCGGCGGCAGCAGCATGGGAGGAGACGTCGGCGAAGAGATGCAGGAGGGGATGGGCGGCACCCGGCAGGAGCAGCAGCTACAGCGTGCACCAGACCGGGGAGAGCAGCCTCAGCGATGTAGCATGGGGACGGACGTGCGAGAGCAGAGAGGCCGCCATCTCGGGGAGGTTTCAGTCCGCCGCCGTCGCCGACGTTTGCTCATCTCGGGAGGTTTCGGGCTGCCGCCGTCATTGATGTCCGCATGGACCCGGACGTCCTCTCGCTCGACGGCAACCACGCCGAGGCGCAGGCTGAGGGCGCGCCCGACGGGAGCATGCGCGTCCTCATGCGTCGGTCCATGGCGTCGCTATCCTGCCGCTCCCTCCTAACGCCCCGGCAAGAATGGTGTTGCCTCTGCCCCACGGAGCACTGGGCGCGTCCGACTTCGGTGCGGCCGACCTCTTGTCGCTACACTTGTCGCGGCAGCACACGCCGAGGCCGTCGGCCGGCTTTGACGACGACAACGAGTCTCTCCACCAAGAAGGCCGACGCTGTTTTAAAAAAGTCAAATACTGTGCAAGCGAACATGCCATCCGGAAACTTTTAGTCAAAACCACCAGAAAATCCTCTCCAAAACCATTTAATGGAGCTCCAGCTCCATAAAACCCTTTATTTCTCCATAAAGCCCTTTATTTAAAAAAATCATTTAAGAAAAATACACATATACATATAGATGTAGACTACTTGTCTGCGAAATTTCACGAAGTACTTTTTTATGCGAGCTACACACAAAAAATCATGATTTCTAGCACATGTGTACTATTCACTATAAAATTACATGATTTTGTTTTTCTGGTTAGTATCTCGTGATGAAATTTCACACACGTCTACTATACATCTACAAGTACTTGTGTATTTTCTTCAGATTTTTTTGGAACTTAAAAGGCTGATTTTTAAATGTTTGAAGATTTCAGGCTCCGTGGAGTCAGAGAGCAAAAAATCCACTGTCCTCACACACATACGCGCCTGCGTGCACACACACCCTTACTTCTATATATGAACATCTTGGTGAGACCTAGCTGGTAGGTCTTGACATTGACAAAATCATCATAAACACTAGTAGTGCACGTGATAACACTGAAATAATTAATAGCGCTGAAAGACTAGAATAAATTTAGAAAATATGCAAGCACCAATGCCAAGTTTGTATTTTAACCGAGGTGATCCACCATAGGAAGCCTAACCATCTAAGGTATTCTTAGTTCACAAAAGCCTTATTTGTTGCCCGTAGAGCACCACATATTCTCATAGTTGGCGAGTGGTTAGATGTTGTTTTACGTTTTTGAAGCAGATAGGTCAAAGTCTAAACATTAATTTGATGGGCATTTGTGAGTCTAAAATAATAACCTTAATAACTGGAGTGTTAAGTGTCTTTGTAGTACTAGCTGTTTGACAATGTGGTCCTAACAACCTCGCTAGGACAAATACTGATGGGCTAGCCAGACTAGTCTAAATTCCCTTCCCCTTTCTCTTGTTTGTTTATTTCATTTGCTTAGAAATACAAGCCACTTTTTTTAATCACCCTTACATTCAATCAAATGTTGGTACAATTTTTGTCGACCCAAAACGCCATGTAGGGCGAAACGACACCAACTAAAATATCATGAGAACCGCTCTTAAAATAAAATCCAACACTCTCATGGGCAACCCTATCTCTATCGCGCTAAACCTTCATGAAAGAGAACTCTTGGAGCATATGCACTATCCCCAACGCCTCTCTCTTCAAGCCAACCAAAGTGAACTTATCTAAAGAGAGACCGGATAAATACTTACTAGCCATATAACACGCCATCCGTCTCGAAATAAGTGTCTCAACTTTAATACAAAGTTGCAGTAAAATTAGGACACTTATTTTGGGACGGAGGCGGTATTTGAGTTTTGTAAGTTTGTTGTGTAATATTTTGTGAGTAAATTTCACTTTTCACATTCGAAAAGAGCATGTGTGATGGTAAGTACCCAATTCAGGGAATACAAGACAACATAATCCTAGTGGGCGAGTGGTTTCATGTTTTCAGACGAAAAATGCCAAGGCCTAAGCATTAACCTTGATGGGTATTTGAGTCTGATACATGTTGTAATCGCATTAATTGGATGGTTAAGTTTCTATATAGGTGTTTGAAGATGCGGTCATAAGGTTAACTGCTAGGAAGCTGATGACGGGCTAGCCAGACATGGTTTAAACTCTCTTCCTCGTGGTTGTACTACTTCATCCACCATATCTAAAAAAAAACCTTCATCCACCTAGAAACACAAGCCGTATATTACATATTTGAGGTTGGTAGCTGACCGGAATTTTCTCTATAGTATTTGGTGTGTAATTATTATTTTTGCCCCCAAGACAACACGAGTATCAAATTTATGGAATATGTAACCATCACCCGAATTTAAAAATTGAACACATATTTGTGGTGTTTAATCATTAGTCACCGTCTTGATAAGGCTGGCTCACATGCCAACTAATAAAACATAAAACAATGGGATGACACACTGCTTGCATAATGTATACCTAAAATTTATAATCCAACAGTTTTACCATTCCATACTAGTATATTAGAGAACACAATTTAGAGGATAGGAATACTTATGAACTTTTGCTATGGTGGTTGCTTGATTTGTAGAATCAAATCCTATAGTGATTTTTTTTCTAAATATTTGTTTGCATTACATTTCATAGGAATTATGCGTCCACTTAAACCTCATGGCAACAATCATTTGTTTTTCTTGTGATGCGATACAACAAATCAAAATCCTATAAAGAATTCCAATAGCATGCCATTTCAATCATTTGTTTTTCTTGTGATGCAATACAACAAATCAAAATCCTATAAAGAATTCCAATAGCATGCCATTTCAATCATGTGTTTTTTCCTATTTATGCATTTTTACAATCTTGTGAATCAAGGAAGCTCTTAGAACAACTCTAGTAGAGTCACTGTATCAGCCTGGTCGCCATAATAATTGCTATTATGACAATTTTGACCGCAAACTCAGCCTAGCTCAAATGGTCGGGCTCTATTTTTTCGCGAGAAAACTTTTGATCCATTCATCTTCAATCATGGCAATACAACGAGCACCAGAAATAATAAAAATTACATCCAGATTCATAGACCACCTAGCGACGACTAAAAGCACTGAAACGAGCCGAAGGCGCGTCGCCGTCATCACCCTTCCATCGCCGGAGTCGGGCACAACTTGTTGAAGTAGATAGTCGGGAAGTCATCATGCAAAGGCCCCATAGGACCAGCGCACCAGAACAGCACCCGCCGCGGATGAAGAATAACATAGATCGGAAGGATCCAACCCAAAGACACACGAACGTAGACGAACAACGACGAGATCCAAGCAAATCCACCAAAGATAGATCCGCCGGCCCTTGCCAGGATCCACTGCGGCCTCATGGCCCTAGGGCCACCAGAGACGAGGCGGACCTGCGGCGGCGCCTGCGAGAGGCAGCAACCCTAGCTTTTATTTGGAGGAGGAGGAGGCGGTGATAATATTATCAAATCATAAATGGTTAGGTTCTTTGTGGTGGAACCAGCCCACCAGGGCTCAAGTCCTAGGCTTGACATTGATGCTCGCATTTTTCTGAATTTATAAGGCTTTACAGAGGTGCCTTTGGTGACTTCGTCAATTTGAAGATGATGTGTCGGCTCCTTCTCTAGAATGTGCTCATAAGGGTACGATGTGTGTGTTCATATGGGTGAGTATATGAGCGTCTACATCTATATTGTGTTAAAAAAGAGAGTCATTTTACAGTGCATCCGGACGATATGGACCGTCCGTCGGAGCAAAATCGATGGTTCAAATCCGATGCAATACACTGATGTCACGTGTATTATATCAGACCCTGAGGGGCATTTTCGGGAGAAAAAATATTTCGAACTGATCTGTTTTTTCCTCCCAAATATTTCGAGGGTATTCTCGGTATGAATTTGAGGGCTATTTTCGGTTCGATATTTATCCCGTTCGCTAGGGTTTATGCCTCGCCGCCGCTAGGGTTTTGATCCTCGCCGGCATGATCTAGCCGCTCGTCGCGGCCCCTCCCTCCCTCGTCGCCGGCAGGATCTAGCCGCGCGTCGCGGCCCTTCCCTTCCTCCACCCCAATTCCCTCGCGATCTCACACCGCATTTTCAACGAACACAAGAGGAGGCCCACTACCCTCCCCAGGGTGGCCGCCGGTGAAGAGTCGGCGCCATCCCACCTCCCAGTTCTCCATGCGGGTGCCTATAGCCACAAGGTTATATGCAACCTCTTTCCCACACCCCAATTGGTTGTTTGCGTCCTCTACATATCATTTCTCAGCCATGGTTGCAGCTTCTATCTGGCCATGCATCTCGTCCGATGGCAAGGTGGTTGGGTATGGATCATGTTCTGCGGGACTAGATGAAGCCGGCCGCCGGCCTCGACGGCCAGTCCCATTCGTCCACCCCGACTGCTTGATCTACGAATGTTCAATCGTTGCATTCAACATGTATTCTTTCAATTTGGCTGATAGGTGAGATTTGGAGATCAATGGAGATGGTAAGCTATTAATTTTGGAATGTACTATAAACAATTCATATCTTATGTTGCTCAATATTTATGATGCTCGCTTCTTCTTGTGCAATTGCTGGACTGGGATCAACAGACTTGGCATGTGCTTTATATGAAAAATTAGATTCACATGGGATATCCACCTTTTCAAGATTGATGTTAAGTCTTATTATGATGTTTTAGCCTTGTTAAAGGGAGAGTAATGGTCCTCGCAAAAAGCAGAGAGAAAGGAATGAGCATTCGATTCTTCTATATGTTGCATTTCATTCTTCCGTGTTTAGTTATGTCCAACATTTGTTACATGCACACACTTGACAAGGTTAGTACAAGTTGTAATTTTTCCTCTGTTTTGCAGGGCTATGACAGAACATGCTATGTGATTCCCTGAGGCAAGATGGACGTACCATGTCCACACCACTGTGCTCCTGAAGGTGATCGCTTCAATTCAGCGTTGCAGCACCTGCAGAGGCCCCCTATGGTACGTGCTTTTACTCTTGTTATCATATGCTCTATTTTTTTGGCTTTGCGGCCTGCCTACGAGACATAGCTGGGATTGCGTGTTGAATCAGGCAGTATTTTTGACTTCTGTTGTGAGGCTATGCTCATGCTTTAATAAATTTTTCTCTCGTATGAAAATAGATATATCATAATCCATTATTCTTCTAGGGTTGCCCCAGGCACCATTATTGTCACATGGTAGTAAAAATCAAATATAGATTTCTACGAGATCCCGTAGAGACCAAATTTATTTCAAGCAAAATATAGTAACCAATATTATTGAAGTTTTACAACTTGATTCATGTGCAATGGACTAATAACACGGCTAGGAAACCTTCTTCGGGACTAAAACCCAACCACACCTTACTCTATCGCTTTATGGCCAAGTGTACACTCCACATGTAAGAATGAACCACAATGCTGTACTAACTGCTTGCATCCTCGTTGTCTTCAACCGCAGCTGCATCCGATTGCCTAGCATGGTACTGCCTGAACCTAGTCCCGTATTTCATTTTGTTTTAGGGTGAATCGACAAGCACAACAGATATCTCTGTTCTGAATTTGTCGATGTAGGCCTGCATGCGAGGATATGTTAGTATCGTTCCATATGTTTCAGAAAATGACAAAATTTGAGGTGTTACTTTACGTACTTCGTCATATTGCAACCTTAGTTTTACTCCCATAAATAATTCGATGTTCTTCAGCATGTACAGTGCACTACAAGAACTGCAACATTTTATGTTGTTAGATCAGCATTTCAGATATTAACGATGTAAAACAAAAACAAAAGCTAATATTGTTGACTGACGTCTCATCGGATTTTGGCACATTAATATTCCGTACTGGCCATTGCGTCACGTTAATGTCTTCCCATGCATTGCTTTCAATCCCATTGACTCGCATCGCTGCTCTCAGATGTGCTTCCATCCCACGTACCTGCAATCCCAATGGGATGAGAAGTTGCCTACGACTAATACTTACATACGATGTTAAATCCTTTCTTATAGTTAAATATGTTGAAATTCTCACCACGTTATTTACTTATTTGGGTATCATACAGTGGAAAAGTGAATCAAGAACTTGAATCTCCTTCCTTATGGGGTTTACGACCACAAGGAACCAGTGGGTGTATAAACTTTTCGTAGGTAGGAAAACCTGGAGTGCACAGATAATTAGATCAACGTGCATAGTAATAAAAAAATCTGTTCTACGTCAGCTTAATATACCATATCATGTTTCAGGTAGGTGGTTCCTTATGTTGTTCCAGGAATGCCTGCCAAAGCGTCCTCGTAGCACTCCTCTATCCTACCATCTCTTTCGAGCTTAGCGATGCCGGCCACCCTCTCAATGTAAACCAGTTGGCCGTCCCTTGTGTCAATTGGTTGATCATTACGCATGAGCTGGATCACAACATCAACCACCTACAACAATAATCAAGTTAATTGTATTGTACAAAAATGAAAATTCATAAACAAAATTGTGAAATACTATCTTACTTCGTCACCCAACCATACGCCATCTTCAGATTCATCTTTATGGGTGAGGCATTGCAAATGCTTTGATAGCACGACAATGTCATCAACTAACACCATTTGTTTTTCACGATTTGTAGTGTTGATCAGTGACGCCACGAAATCCTGTCGAACCACGTCTAGCTGGTCCCTCTGGGTTTCAGAAACTTCTGACCTCTTTTTTAAGTTGCTAGAGCCGATTTTCCTCTTTTTACTGTTCGTGTACCCTCGGAATCATTTGTACACTCTGATGGAGTCTTTTTTTTCTTTTTTTCTTCTCAGTGTCGTACGAAGCATACTCGTCATCCTTAAATAATTGCAATACCACCCTTTTCTTTTCGCCCCCATGATTTGGTGGCGTTGATCCAACCACACTTACTTGTTGCTGCTTTTCAAAGGATTCATCATGGCTATCATCATCTATGAAGGCACGGGGCTCTTCAGGATCTCGCGATCCTGTAGCCTTCACAGAGTGCTGCTTACTCCATCTGTTAAACGGATTCCGTCAGATGAAATAAACCGTGTGTTAGCCTTTAGCAGATTCTTGCTCAATTATAGGTAAAATGTGCATCACCTGGAAATCTTCAAGGCTTGTGGTGTCTTTGGAATGCATTTGGTTATCAAAACTAGGAGCTCCCTGGATATCATCCACCTCTTTCAAAAGCTTATGAATACTACTGAGATCCTGTTTGATATTTGTAGCAGCTCTTTCGAATGCTTCATCCTGTACGTGGAAGATCAAATGTTATTTCTGAAACGACAATGATTGTTTCATAATTAAGTTAACATGCGTACGTCAAAATCTTCATCAAGGTTCTTCATGGGGGGCTCCATGTCATCATTTTTTATTCCCTGCTTACAATCGTGCTTAGCATCGACCTTTGTGACATCCTTTTGTTTCCCCTGGTCAAAAGCCTGCTCAGCATTCTCAACAGAGGCCTCCATTGGGTGTGAAGGTGCCCCGAGGTCAGATAGATGCATGTCGTCCACTCCTGGAAATATTCCATCGTGTTTTTTCTTTTAAAAAATATATGTTAGTCTGGGGTGTTTTGATAGTAAACTAAATGAGAAAAAAACTTGTACACGTAAATTTCCAATTATATATACTAATCTTATAATTCTAGGCTTACCTTCAATTCTTTGATGAGGTCCTCCGTGAACTTGCCATTTGTACGGGTACGCCTAAGCAACTCATCCATTTTCTTTTCAAGGGTGCACATCCTATGGTTTTGTTCTGTACCGGACTCCCGCACGAGGGAGGCAACTTCTTGCAAATCAGTCAATACACGTCCGACGAGTACCTTAATCTGAGACTTTGAAACAGTTAGAATCATATAACTTCATACTAGTTGGAATGTTACAATATATATATATATATATATTTGTGCCTTATGTAACTCATTTACCTGAGTGCCAGTCTTCGGTTTGGCCAGCGTACCATCTCGTGCTGGAATGAAAGGCCTCATCAGGTCCTCAACATACTGCAGTTTAGTGTCGTTAGTATGATTTAGAAAATATATATGTTACATAATCCAGGCAATGTGCTGACATTTTACATCTCCAACTCCCAGATAATTATTCTGGATTTTATAGTCAACCTTTTTTGCCTTCTCCTTGCTCCAGTTCTGGATCAGTGGCCTTAACCTTGATTCATACGAGATGCTAGAGTCCAATTGGTGCACTCTGAACTTCTCGTAGTACCATGTCTGCATGACAAAAAAAAGCAGTTTACAAACATTCCCGTACATTATGTAATGTATGTTAGGTAACTGATAATTGTACTACTACAAATTACCTGCAGCAGTGGTAAATTCCCCTCTAGAATTGCCTCACCATTTACAAAATTCTTCACGCTATCCATAAGATAGTCAAGCGTTAGTTGTCCAAGATTTGTGCCCTTTATCGTCTCAACGTTTCTAACAATCCCAATATATTTGTTATCCACATACTCCTCTTTTGTTCGACATACATATTTGCCTATGGTGTACAACACAAATGGCCTGGCAAAATTTGGTGTGTTGTCGACTTTCATCTTGGCTAGCAATCCTTTGAAAGTTATTTTGGTGTCATTACGGTCTTTCAGTTTCTTCCACAACTCCATATTATCATCAAGATTTGAAGGGACGTGCTTCTTCCCATGGCAGGGCATGCCTGTTATATGTGCTACATCTTCTAATGTGATCCTACATGGTCTCCCATTGATGATAAAGGCATCCTTCTCTGCATCATATGAATTAGCGATGGCCAGGCAGAGTACACGTCTAATTTTGATGCTAGGTGTCTTGAGAAGTCCACCCAGTCCGATCAACTGGATGTACATCCTTTGCTGCGTGTTTAATCCGTTTATGAACTCCTCGTATGGCGGCAAAGAAGCATCCTGGGTTCAATGGATGTGCAAGTGTGATTAGATTCAGCATGGTATACAATTTAAACACTCATACAGATGAATACAGCTTATATATACCAACATAAAAATTGTGCTCTACGCTACTGCATGAGGTACAAGCATGCTGAGTTCCATGTATGTGCAAATACTATCATGTGATTCAGCTTGGTTATGTTTGAACGGTCATCTAAGGTAATCTCCATTGCAAGGCACTTATCTGAAATAAAATAAACATTGGAAAATAAAAAACTATCCAACCGTGGTCTCCTCAACTCTAGGCGCTAATCATGATCAGTAGTCTGGAATTAAAACATGGGCCATCGATGCCTTCCATGACTCGTGCAGAAGGAAAAAAAGAAGGCAAGCGCCTGCTGCACTAATTGGCATCGACAAGACCAGACGCTAAGATTTAGCCTGGAATTAATCAATGAACTGCCAATCTGGTAGGAAACAAATCCTAGCGCCCTCCCCTAACGCCCCCAACTTAATTTGTTTAAAAACGTGTAGAGTTACATGAATATGCAAACAACGAGTGGGGTCGCAGCAAGAGATCATGCGAGGAAGATCGTGGCACGAAAAATAGCAGCAGCTGAGATCGTGGGGAGTTACCAGAGGATCCATATTTGGCTCCGTCGTTCGGTCTTGCTGGATTCCTGGGTTGCTCCGTCCTTCTGTCTTGCTGGTTTGGGCAGCGCAGAAGGACGAACTATGATCTACAAGGTTTCAAAGGATCCCTATTTATAGGGATCGTAACAACCCGGACATATATCTACGTATAGATTTCTTTGGTTGGAGGAAATCAAGGGAGGGGACCCACCTGGTTGAATATTAGGGGGGGGGGCGTGGAGAGTTTAGCAAAGGTAAGTTATGGTTTAAAAAAACCAAGGTAAGTTGCGTAACAACACGTAGGTCTCCTGAGAATCACGATCATCAAAAAGATATCGTTCCCGTTTCTTTAAAAATCAGCCAAAATATTTCAGCCTCACTGAATTTCGGCCAAAATCAACACTCGCTGAAATTTTTTCTGAAACTTCTAACTAGCGATGTTAAAAAAATCTGAACCTTCTAACTAGCGATGCCAAAATATTTCAGCACTCGCTGAAATTTTTCTGAAACTTCTAACTAGCGATGTTAAAAGAATTCCGAAACTTCTACCTAGCGATGTTTAAAAAATTCTGAAACTTCTAACTAGCGATGTAATTGTTCTGAATCTTGTCCAGACTCCGACGACACTTAAATATAAATTTAAGAATTCAGTTAACCTTCCTAAGCTTCAAAAGTTCTGGTTGAAAAAAGCAAATATATGTTTCAGCGTCTCACATGCAGACCAAATTTATTTCAAGAATAGTATTTGGAACCAGTACTGTGAAATATTACAACTTGATTAATCCGCACTGGACTATGAACATGGCTAGGAAACCTTCTTCAAGAATAGTATTTGGCTCTCTTGTGAAGTTATTTTATTGCTCATCCGATCTTGCATGTTCAAAATCATACCTTTTTTCCTCGTATCTGTGAGACCAAATTTTGTTAATAACGCTGAATCATTTCTGTTGCTGCTCAAGATGGCACGACACCATGGTTTTCACTTCGATGAGATTTCGATGAAATAACTGAACTTCATTCATTTAAGCACTCACTGCAATATTTGCCTTTCAGCCAAAATATTTCAGCACTAACTGAATTTTTTTTGAAACTTCTAACTAGCAATGTTAAAAAAAGCTTCAAAAGTTCTGGTTGTAAAAAGCAAATATATGTTTCAGCCCATGCAGACCAAATTTATTTCATGAATAGTATTTGGAACCCGTACTGTGAAATATTACAACTTGATTAATCCGCACTGGACTATGAACATGGCTAGGAAACCTTCTTCGGGACTAAAACCAAACCACACCCTACTCTACCGCTTCATAACCAAGTGTACACTCCAGATCTAAGAATCAACCACTGCTGGACTAACCGCTTGCATCTTCATGATCTTCAATCGCAGCTGCATCTGATAGGCTAGCAATGTACGTCTTCAGCCTTTTCATGGACTTCAATTTGTTGTAGGGCGAAGTAAGAAGGGCAACAGGCAGCTCTC
This sequence comes from Triticum urartu, assembly GCF_003073215.2. Lineage (NCBI taxonomy): Eukaryota > Viridiplantae > Streptophyta > Magnoliopsida > Poales > Poaceae > Triticum > Triticum urartu. The sequence continues at coordinate 75,366,805 of NC_053027.1, read as the reverse complement.
TTCTATAATTGTCAATGTATGCCTACATGGGAGGATATGTTAGTATCGTTCCATATGTTTACAAAATTGACAGAATTTTAGGTGTTACTCTACGTACTTGGTCATAACGCAGCGTAAGATCTTCTCTCGTAAAGAATTCGATGTTCTTCAGCATGTAGAGTGCACAAGAAGAACTACAACAATTAATTATGTTAGCACCATTTCACGTATTAAAAATTCAAAACATATTGAGAAGCTAATACTGTTGACTGACTTGTCATCTTGTCTTGGCACAGGAACATGCTTTACTGTCCATTGGGTCACGTTAATGTCTTGCCATGCATGGCTTTGTGGTCCATTGGTTCGCAGCGAAGCTCTCAAATGTGCTTCCACCCCACGTATCTGCCAAAGTCCATGGTATGAGAAGTTGCTCACGGTTCAAGGTTAGGTATGATGCTAAATGTTGTGTTATATTGAAAGACGTTTAAAATCTCACCACGTGAACCACTTGTGTTACTACGTAACTGAAAAGTGAATCAAGAATCTGAATCTCCCTCCTTCTGGGGTTTACGACCACAAGGAACCAGTGGGTGTTCGCCATGTTCGTAGGTAGAAAAACCTGGACAGCAAAGATGATTACAACAACATGCATAATGATTACAAAAATAAATGTGTTTATGTCATGGTTAGATGGTACCAGATCATGTCTGAGGTAGTTGTCTCCTTTTGTTGTTCCATGACTGCCCACCAAAGCGGCCTCGTGCCAGTTCTCTACCTTACCATCTCTTTCGAGCATAGCGACGCCGGCCACCCTCTCAATGTAAACAAGTTGCCCGTCCCCTATGTCCTCAGGATGATCATGACACATGATCTGAATCACAGCATCAACCAACTAAAACAAAATTCAAGTTAATTGTACTGTGCAAAAGAAAATTGATAAAATAATTTGGCAAATATCTTACTTCGTCACCCAACCATTTGTCATCTAAAACTCCATCTGTCATGGTGAGGCATTGCAAATGCTTCTGTAGCAGAACAATGCCATCAATTACCACCAATTGTTTATCAAGATCTAAGGTGTTGACAATTTCGGCCACATGATTCTGTCGAAACTTGTCAAGGTCGGTCTCTAGCCTCGAAGCACCTGTGTCTGTATCTTTAAAAATGCTTGCACGGTTTTTCCTCTTTGTATTCTTTGTGTCCTTGGAATCGTTGGTAGACTCCGATGGAGTCATGTTTCTCTTTCTCTTCTTATCACTATCGTACAGAACATAATCTTCATTGCACAATAATGAAGATTCCACTCTTTTCCGGATGCTCGTACTAGTTGGTAGCATGGAATCAACCACGCTATCTTGTCACTTCTTTGCTAAAGAATCATCATAGTTGTCCTCATCAACTGGGAAGACATGTGTCTCTTCCGGCTCCCTTATTTCCTTAGCCTTGGCAGACCGGTGTTTGCTTTTGGTACCTGCCTCTCCCCCCACCTCAATACTGACATCTTCATCATCTTGATCTCTTCTTTCTTCAGCCTTTCGCACATTCTCATTGTGCCTCAAATTCAGAGGATCCTGTGATTCAAAATAAAGCACTTGTTAGCTACGAATCTTCATTAACTTAAAACAAAATCAGTTAGATGTGAAATGTGTATCACCATGAAAGCTTCAAGGCTTGTGGTGGTTTTTGAATGCTTTCGCGATTGCAAACTAGGAGCAGGCTGCAAATCTTCAGCTACGTTCTTCATGGGGGCATCCATGTTATCTTTTTGTATTCCCTTAGCAGAAATGCCTTTGGCAATGACCTCCGTGTCTTTTTTTGTTTTTGCTGGTGAGTAGTATTCTCTCCTGGGACCTCCATTGGGTCCGCAGGTACTCCCAGGTCAGATAGCTGTATGTCCTCTACTCCTGGGCGATCAGCATCAAATATTCCATAGCGGTGGTTCTTTAAAACAAATATGTTAGTGTGGAGAGTATTGATAGTAAAAATATTTATAGAAACTCATAATGGTATACTTACATTGAATTCTGTGATGGGGTCGTCCGTGCGTCTGTCGTTCGCAAGTGTACGCCTAAGACACTTGTCCATTTTTTTCAAGGGTGCTCATCCTATCAAATTGTTGTGCACTGGCTTCCCGCACAATGGAGGCAACTTCTTTCAAATCAGCCAATACACGGCCCATGAGTGCCTTATCTTGCAAATTACAAGCAGTTAGAAGCATATGACTTCGATTGTACTTGCAAAGTTACAATATATATTTGTGTCTGATGTTCATCATTTACCTGACTGTCAGTCTTTGGTTTGACCGGCGTCCCAACTGGTGGCGGATTGAAAGGCCGCAGCAAGTCATCGACATACTGTATGTTAGTGTCGTTATTATCATTCAAAACATATGGTAAATAATCCAGGCACACAGTACTAACACTTTACCTCTCCAACCCCTATATAATTTTTGTTGATTATGTTGTCAACCTTCTGTGCCTTCTCGTCACTCCAGTTTTGGATCAGCGGCCTTAACCTTGATGCATACGAGATGGTAGAGTCCAATTGGTGCACCCTCCACTTCTCGTAGTACCACGTCTGCATTACAACAAAAACAGCGTAGAAAATTTTCCATAAAATTAAATGTATTGTATGTTAATAATGATTGTATTACTTGCAGCAATGGTAGGTTGCCCTCCAGATTTGCTCCACCATTTACAAATTTCCTGACGCTAGTCATAAGATGGTCAAGTGTAAGCTGTCCAAAATTGGTGTTCTTTATTGTCTCAACGTTTCTAACAATCCCAAGGTATCTGTTGTCCACATACTACTGTGTTGTCGGGCATACATATTTGCCTATGGTGTATAAGACAAACGGCCTGACAAAATTAGGTGTGCTGTTTCCTTTCATCTTGGCTAGCAATCCTTTCAAAGTTACTTTTGTGTCATTGGGGTCTTTCAGTTCCTTCCACAACTCCAAAGTATTGTTGTGATTTGAAGAGACGTGATTCTTCCTCATGCAGGGAAGGCCTGTTATATGCTCCACATCTTTTAGTGTGATCCTACATGGTCTCCCATTAATTATAAAGGCATCCTGCTCTGCATCATATGAATAAGCGACGGCCTGGCACAGTAGATGTCTCATTCTCATGCCAGGAATCTTGAGAAGTTCACCCAGTCCAATCAACTTGATGTACGTCAGTTGATGTGCGTTTAAATCTTTTATGAACTTCTCGTATTGCAGCAATGAAGCAACCTGAGTTCCCTGAATGTACAAATAGTGTGATTAGATTATGTATGGTATTCATTTTAACACGCATAGAACCGACTAGATGTAATCTATGCCAATATCAAAATTGTGCTCTACATTGCTGCATGAAATTATAGAGCTTCTAGGCCATATAATAAACACCAGACATAGAAAAACAAGCTATCTCTGTCTGCAAATTGACTGATAATAGTATAGACTTTTAGTACAAAGAGCAGACTTTGTTCTATGTACACTACTAAAGTTTCAGGCGTCACGCTTACGAAAATAATTGCATACATGATCACAAGATCAATAGTTTATAGATAATCACCATACTAGGAATGTAACATGTGATCCTACTGTCCATCTTTCTCTTTAGTTTTCTCCTTTATTTCTCGTCAACCTAAAATTTAATATAGTACATACATTTGATGTTCTCAATGCCAAATAAGTGAGGCGTGCAACTTACGTACAAAACTACTTTGTATTCTGTCTACTGCGTATTTGATTAGGCATTTAGGAGTACTACGATTATTTTGTTGATTCGGTTGCTGGTTTTAAACAAAGTTGAATTACTAGTCCTTCCTTTCCATATCATTGCACGTAGAACTTTCCAGCATGAAAATTAGCGCAAGTTTCATTACAGAGAGGGGCATTCACGACTAAAAACTAAGAGAGGAAGGTATCCACGATCTCCCTTAAGTTTTGCTAAAGCACATGTAGATGTGCTCTAAGTATTGCTTATCTAAGTCCTATGTCATTGATTTTATGCTAAGATTTGTGCAAGCCTTTCTAGACACACCAATCTTCCTTCAGTAAAATAGGGATAGTTCGTTATGGCTGTAACTAAACGAGATCAAAAAGAAGTGCGTTGTAAATAATGGGATTGCATGCAGACTTGGGAAGGGGGGTGTATACACAATACAAGGATCTCGATCATTACCGGAGGATTCTCTTGATGGCGACCGGCTCCATTGCCGTTCTCTTTCATCTTTTGATTCGCCGGCTTCTCCGACGTGACCTTCTCTTTCGTCGGCTTCTCTGACGTGCCCTTGTCTTTCATCTCAGGATTCGTCGACGCAGGCTTTGAAGATGACGGCTCCGTCAGCTTCACCGACCTGGGAGCTACTTTGGGCGGCGTGGGGTGGTAATTCGGTGTAGTTATGGAAGGCTAGGTATGGGCGGCGTGGGGTGGGAGGCATGGGGTGGAAGTATACGATCTATGCCGTGAAAAGCTTTGTATTTATAGGGGATTCTCTACCAACCGATCACAAGGAAATATTGGGAATTTGGGATCTCACGAAGAGGTAGTTTTAGATCACGTAATGTTTATGTATAGGGGATTCTCTAACAACCCACCACAAGGAAATATTGGGAATTTGGGATCTCACGAAGAGGTAGTTTTAGATCACGTAAAGTTTTTTTAGCTATATTTTTATTTTGAGAATTTTTTTAGCAAGTTTAGATCAGTAATCTCAATCGTGAAGCGTTTGGGCTTCTTGTGCTTTCTTATATGGGCCTATGGGTGAGCCCATTTTAAATGTGAACATGACAAAGGAAGCGAGGACTCCAGCAGGCGGGACGAGCCCCGTCCCAATTATTTAGGACGGGCATGCACGAGGGCGCTTCGTCCTCACTGCCACGATTCTCCAAAAACGGTTCCTCTGCCTCTGCGTCCTCTCTCGATTCCCTCTTCCTCTGCGTCGCCCACTCTCCCAACAATCTGGCTTCTGGAACGGTGAGTTCTCCTTCCTGTCAATTTTGTTAGTAGTTCTCTAGTAGCAGCACATACGATGGCCTTCTTCTTGTCAATTTCTTGTTCTCCTGCTTCTTTATTTTGTGCGCACAGATTCATCTGCCTGTAACATGTAGTCTGTTGCCTTATGAGAATTTTGCACACAGATTCATCTGCATGCAACATCTAGTCCGTTGTCTTGTCAATTTCTTGTTTTTCTCCTGCTTCTTTAGTTTGTACACACAATTTCATCTGCATGGGTGATGAACAATTCATAGATACATGTTTATTCTTGATTGTTGATGTAGTTGTTTAGATAAATATTTCAAGAGCGTAAATTTATATTGTTAATTCACATATACTCCCTCTGCAAGGAAATATAACAACTTTTGGTTCACTGCTTTAGTGATTTCTTTACAGAGGGAGTACTTGTTTAGTTTAGATTGTTCATGCACTTGTTTACATAAACTTTCAATATCGCCAGAATTCCTATACTATCTGCCGTCATATTCATCTCGGCTTATTGTTATCATGTTATTGTCATGCTTCATGTCTTATACTGGTTTCATCAATTACAGTCCTTCGGCATGGCGTTCGAGAATGATTATGATGCTAGGGCAGATGGAAATACCGAAATTTGTGTGAAGTACACGAACAATGCTAGCTGTGTTGAGTACTGTATTGGCAGATTCAAATACTGGCTGCGGAACGACGACCAGAAGATAGTTGCACTGGATGTGGAGTACACCTGGCCTCGTTGTCCGACACAGATGGCGGCTGTGGTCCAGTTATGCGTTGGCATCTACGTCCTCGTGTACCACATAAGCGTTGCTGATGAGCACTGCAGCCTGCTTGCCACCTTCCTGCTCGACGAGGAGTACACCTTTGTTGGGGTGGACATCGAGAATGACAAGAAAAAACTCAAGCATGTTGGTCTGGTGGTACAAAACTTTGTGGATATCCAGAATATGTGGAGAGTGCCTGATCCAGTGACGATTAAGCCAAATTATGGCTTGGCTGACTACGCTGGTTCCATCATCCACCACAGCTACAACAAGATGAAGGACGTTCTCACAGAAGATGACCACCATATATGGGCAGAAGCGCCCTTGCCCTTGAAGAACATCTATTATGCTTCCATGGACGTGTATGCCACCTACGACGTATATAGGCGGTGGGTGAACTTCCAGAAGGGGTTCGAGAGTCAGCGCCAGCATCTCGCCAAACCATCCAGGCGGTCAAAGAAGTCCGGAAGGAAGAATGAATCAACATAAAATGTTTCTTCTATTTATATAGTTGATAGTCTGTAAACTTTATTATACTGCTAGTAAGTCGTAAGTTCAAATTTCCTGCGAGTTGAATCATCCTTTATTCTAGTTGTCTTGCCTAATTTGATCCACGTTCACGAGATATTATACTTAAGACGTTTATTTTGTTTCGGTTTCGCTAGCTATGATACAGAATGCGATAGCCATTTTTACCAAAAGATCATTTCAGATTTATAATGAATACACAGAATGCGATAGCCATTTTTCCAAAAGATTATTTCAGATTTATAATGAATACTGTTCTCAACTGGGTTTGAATAGAGAAATTTTATTTTTTTAATTGCATAGAGAAAGTTCATTTTTAATCAAAAGAAGGGTCGCCCCCTCTGATTTTCCATTAACAGAAAACACATGGTCTTTCAAGCCCCTGATACAAACTACAGCTAGAAACTAAAGTAATCAACTAGCAGCACAAATCATACATGGTAGCAAGCCTAGCCAGACTTAACATGAAGGTCCAAAAATAAAACTACGGCAGAGATGCACAGGCGACACCGCAGTACCCTGTGACTCCACACTTGCGATGAACTGTATAATTCACCTGCTACATGCTCTAGCGTGCGCATATAGACCATCAGCACCTCTTTGTTTACCACCTTCATCTGCAATATAGACCATCCCATGATCCACAAGCAAATTAGCTAAACAAGAATCATAAGATCACTATACCATTTATTTTGTAATCTCACATTATTCCTGCATTGCCAAAGAGTCAAGAACACAACTGATGCCCTTCCCGCATCTCCTACGCAAACACTCATAGGTAGTTCTACCATCTTAACTCCATGATTTAAAATATTAATAAAACCCCCTTAACGATTCCATTTGCATTACCATCGTTCATGATTATAGCCAGGAAACAGCAGCCAATAAAGCAACCACCTATGAAAGACCTATTTTGAGTCCTAAATAGGGCCGAATCCTAGCATTTACTCTAACTGCAACATGTCCTCTCATAGTCATCATCACCCAAGACATAATGAAGACGTAACCCCATAGATGCACAACTGCTATCAAAATAGTTTTCGCACTATACCTAGTGTAAAGGACACTCTTGCGTTGTCGTGCTACATTTGTGGCTCCTCGGTCAGCATGTTCATAACCACCTCGATCTGAAGATCTTCACGGGTGGTGGTCTTGAAACCGAAAAGAACGGCTTTATGAACCTTAAGCTCTTCACTGTCAACAAAATCACTCCATCCCTTGCCGAAGATGATGCGGCCATCATCACACTTGTGGTACTTGACCGGCATCAAACTGTCCTTGCACAGCCGAATGCCAGCAAGCCCATCTCCCGGTATCTCCCCATCTCCTGGGGTCTTCAGGGCGTCGACAACTTTCACCGGTAATCTCTGTATGCACCGTCATAGGAAGAAAAATTATCAAATATGTGAAGGAGCAGTAAACAAAAGGATCTTCAGCTACATCTACATATATTACATAAGGATCTTCAGTTATGGGAAACAAAAGGATATGCAAAAACACACATCAGTGTATTCACTGGTTTCAGCTACAATAGCATATCATTAAACTTTCTCTCCATGAAAAAACAAAGAAAATTGCATACAAAATAGAAAATACTAGTACACCAAAAACATACCATCATCTTTCCTCCTATGTTCGACTTGGTGAAGCGGTGGACAAAAAATGCACCTATATAACCTTTCTTCATCGCCAAAAGGTCATGTAGGTTACGCTCCTCTTGCTTTGTAAGATTAATTCCCTTCGTTATGACAGCTAATTCTAGAGGATCTTTACGCTCTTCGTTTTGATCGCATGTCGTTGGCAGGTTGCAGCAGTACACCATATGAATGTCTTCAGTCAAATCGAAGGAGACAAGGTCGCCTTCTCGCAGGTCGAAGTCTTCAACAAACCTGCACCAGTTTTCACCACAGATGATCGCCCTTGAATTCCCTTTGTACACGCCAAAATCATACATGCGACTCCCTCTCGCTTGAAAAAGCAATGAACTGTCTGGGATGACGCTGAACTGGTGCCTTGCGTAGCATGGCACGATCTGTAGATGTAGAATTTAATTGCTATTTATTTCCTACATATTGTTAATCTTCAAAGTAGAGGGGAACAAACATAGTACAAGTAAAATTGACATGATTATTTATACCAGAGCTGAAGTGTCCCCATCTAGCCTGATGGTAAATGTCAACCCATCTTCATTGGGCCTGTTGCAGTCCTGTCAACAGGTTATGCACACCACCTGTGTAAACAAAATAAAATGAAGAAAAGCAAAGGATGAGAATTTAAGAAAAGGACTTATGCATGTAAACACACTAGGCAATAATCATACAGTATAATCAACGAAGGTACTGCATCAGTAATCAACAATCATGCACTTGAACTGAGCGGGTGGCTCGCCCTCCACTCCTCATAACCCCGCAACGCAGCGCGTGCCCGCCGCACCACAGCTTCTTTAGACATGTCCTTCTCTTCATCCTCGACCGGCAGCATGGGCTCACCCCGAGCGTCAACGCGCGGCATTGGCCCCTCCTCTACAGCACAACTGAGGTAGTGTCTGAGACTGAGCAGTAATCTCTGAGAAAAGTCCTATGAAAACATAAATCCTACTACTTCTGTTACTCGGCCCACCCGAATGTACACACGCACACCTTCAACATACAGCCCATCTACATACATCCGCATCCAACAATATGGTCCTTGAAAAAGAAAAGACAATCTGTTCTGGACGGACGAAGGATTGTCAGGGTAACCAACTCAATTAGCCACTTGTCTGTCATGTTGGAGAAAATGAACTTACTTCACTTTTTCCTGGTACTACATAACCACACAAAATAAAGACTAAAATAATTCCTAAAAACTCTGATATATTATACGCCCTCACACTTATAATCTTTAAAATATGAACTAATTTGGGCAACAGAATTAAGAGTTTATTGTTATTTCCCTACAAAGATACAAATATTTGGATCAAAATTTCATATTCTGCAAAAAAAACACTGCAGTAAGTATTATTCTGAGAAATGTTTAGTTGACTTGCAATCTAGGACTATAGGTTAATGGCTGCCTTACTAAACCCAACCTAATTTTGGCCTAAAAAGGAATTTAATCCACTAGCCCAGCTTATAAGTTTTGAGCCCACCCTCTGGTTTCTTCCTGGATTCGCCAGTGCACAAGGCCAATATTTTGTAAAGTTTTTAAAGGACTGTTTGCTGAAATTTGCTACTATTGTGTTACGCATCTGCACTTGTTCATTGTTATGAAAACCCTGGAATACCGAAACCCTAAAAAAATACCCAGCTAGCCACCGATGTAGAAAACTTCCTTCAATCTCTGCATCGCCTTCCACCTAACCTCCGATTTAAAAATCCTAACTATCTAATCTCTGACTTTGAAAACCATATCCAACTCCCAAAATGGCAACACAACAAGGAACAAAGAAGTCGAATATTACAAGTTAGGGTTTCTCACTTCAACTAGTCGCCGGTAGTCGCTAGGTGCTTGCTGACGGCCTCCCAATCTCACTCCACGCTCTTCTGCTCCAACCGTTGAGAGCGGCCAAGCGAGTAGGCGGCGGGGTCGCGGCGGGGTGGTTTGTGGGGAGGGTGGGGGTCAGGGGGGCGGGGGTGTGTGGGCGATGGGGGTGATGACACGGACCCTATCCGTGTCAAGCACAGAAAATAATGGCCCATGGGTCCAGTTCGTAAAGAAACAACCAAACAGGCCCACAGGCCGCTTACCAGTCACAAAGTAAAACCCTATGTTACTAATACAAAAAACACAAAGCAAAATCCTTTTGTCTAAAAAACAAAAACAAAGGAAAATCGTAAAAAAGAGGGAAATCCATTTTGGGTGAGTTCAACGTGAAGGTGATGGTGAGAGGCTCAAGGAGTAGTTTTGTGCGTTTACAACACCTTTGTTTTAGAGAAAAAATGCACCTTACAATGTGAAATTATAAAATCATTATTAATAAGTGCTGAAAATTCCTTATTTATAAAAAAATGTTTCTTTCCAGAAAAAACAAACTTCAATATTGGGGGTAGGTAATTGCGCCGCCTTTCTCGCTCCCCCCCCCCTCGCATATTTGGGCCGTTTACCGCATTTCTATGGTTGTAACCTCGAAAGTTCAAGATCTTATGCGTCCACCATGAAAACATAGCAGGGAATGGGATGAGTGCCCCATGTTAAGCTCTTTGGTCCATATATGTGCCATATGCTACCAACGGGAGGCGTGGCCTCGAAGCCGTTCTCTACGGCTATGATGCCCGTCTGTTGTCGTTATAATCAATGCAAATTCATGAGGGGCTAAAAATTTCACCGGACTGGGCGTGGTGCCATCGAGAGAGAATGCGTTCGGCCTGTGAAAGGAGTGCGGGGCCCGTTCCTTCATTTGCCTCAAATCTCGATGCCACGTGATGTTAGACCTAGTAACCAAGGCATGTCTCGTGCATCGCACTCAACTGGACCCACAACATGCACGCACACATGTCCATGTGTGAGTCTAAACGGCGGGGATGCATGGTTCGGGGACTGGCGTAAGTGGTGTGATTCCAGTTTGGATCTAGCTACCAAGAGGTAACGCATGAGTCTAAATGTCTACCAAGAGGGTGCATGTCCACGTATGAGTCTAAACGTCTACGTGATGCTCCACACGTGGGTCTAGACGGCGGGTCTGCATATGCTTTGGATATAGCTACCAAAAGGTAACGCGTCCGGTTTGTGTCTAGGCGGTGCTTCACGGGGCCTGGCGTGGTCTCATCGTATGACCCGTGAAGGGTGTGGTCAAACACCGAGAGCGGCACGCATAAGCCCTAACGCGGGCTATGTGGAAGGCATGTCATATCGCATGCTGGATGTAGCCAATGGAGGGAACAAGTTCGGCATGCAGACGGAGTGTGGGGCCCATTCCTTCATTTTCCTCAAAATTCGTTGCCGCTTCATGTGGGCCCTATTCTAAAAGGCATGTCCAGTGCATTACACACAGCTGGATTCACACCATGCATGCACACTTGCCACGTAGACACCCACCATAAACCTTTAGCCAAGTTGACCCACACCATCCATCCACCCTTGACCCCACCTCGGTTCGTTGGATCTCCGACGAGCCCCTTCCCTTGCTATGCCAAGCATGTTAAAATGACACACGGCTACACGTCTTGCACACCAAGATTGGCGCATCATGCACTAGTGCCAACAAACATGTCCAGCTGAGCATCTTTGCCCATTATCTGGATCGAGGCGGCTAGCGGTGCATGTTGTCGGCCCGGTTGCCTAGCGGTGTATGCTATGGATAGACATGAATCACATCACATCGGATCAAGATTCCCCTCTCTTGTACCGGACGTCGGAGCAGCACACATGCATGGTAGAAGAATCTTCGTGGTTGATGTGGGGCTTGGATGAGACGCCATGGGATAGGGGCATGCTGAATTTCAAGATTTAGGAATTGATAACAAAATGAAAACGACAATTCAATTGTTTGTGCAGGTGTACAACATGTATTAAGGAAAATGTGGAATATGACACGTTCACATGCATTTTGGCAACAAGTGCACTTTTGGAGGGGAAAAACAGGTAGCCCCATGCCTCCCATGATTTTTGTTCCATGTATTTCGCCACAAATATTGGAGGAAAAAATAAAAATGTATTTTCCCCTCAAAAAACGACTTGGGAAGAAAATCTGAAGTAACCATATTTAGCTACTCCGTGGAGGTTGTCCCCCGTGGGGAGATTCGATCTACCTCTCCTTGATTTTAGGGTGAGTTCAACGTGAACGTGATGGTGAGAGGCTGAAGAAGGAGTTCTGTGCGTTTATAACAACCTTTGTTTTAGAACTGTATAATAATAAATGAAAGAGAATATGTGAAAAACAAAAAAGAAAAAGGATATGCGTACATGATGGGCCAGCCCAACCATCTACAGGGACGCGTGGTCCATCACGCGGGTGAGGTTCGCCTGGGACAGCCCCACAAAATTTGGCCTAACGCTGAGACGCACCGGGCGCAACTGACGGGTGGTGGGAGTTTAGTCCCACCTCACCAAGCGAGACGCGCACGCACCTACTTATATACACGGCTGAGACACCAATTGCATGAGCCTCTCTCACTGAAACAGCAAGTTCCCTATCCACTTCTGTGTATGCCCTATGGGGCCTGCTAGCAGGAGAAATCAATGTCCCATGGGCCTGCATCCTGGCCCATATGGTTGTCAGGTTTCTAGTCGTATGCACGCCGTGGGGTTTGATATCTCCTGTTAGTTGATGGGCTTTTTCTTTTCCAAATCACCCATTTTTTTAACATAGTCACATCCATGTAATAAACATGATTATCAAAGAAAATTCAGCAATAATGAAGTTTACACTGTCCCCTTAGGGTAAAGTCAGAGGTATGTACCTGAGTTTCACTGAGCCACTATAAATTATATAAAATTCTAAAAAAATGGAAAACTTTCAAATTCCGTCTATGTTTATGAAAAGATCATGTGTACAAAATTTCAGGTGATTTGGATGTGGTCGAAAAAACCACCTTGTTAGAAAAACTCGCTTAAGTGAGACCAAACGGTCTGTTTGTAATGAAGTGATTTTTTTGACCATCTCCAAAATAACCCCAAATTTGTTGTACATGATGCCATAAATGTAACAAACAGGATATCCAAAAATAAAACTCAAAATTTTTAGGTTTACACTGTCCCCTTATGAAAAATTTCGTGGTAAGGCAAGTGAGGTAGCTCATGACCATAGCCATGGCATCCATTGTTCAAATGGCCTCAAACCGTTCCCCTTTACCCAAGTTGACCCACACCATCCATCCACCCTTGACCCCACCTTGGTTCGTTAGTTCTCCAACCAATCCCTCCCTCCGTAAGCCAAGCATGTCAAAGTGACACACGGCTACCCGTCTTGCACACCGAGATTGGGCATCATGCACTAGTGCCAGCAAACATGTCCAACTGAGCATCTTTGCCCATCGTGGACACTATCGCATGGTCTACATCGAGGTGGCTAGCGGTGCATGTTGTCGGCTTGGTTGGCTAAGGGTGCATGATATGGGTCAACATGAATTGTATTGCATCACATCTAGATTCCCCTGTCCGGTACCGGACGCTAGAGGCCCGGAGCAGCACGTGCATGGTACAAGAATCTGCACGGTCGCTGGCGGAGCTTGGATAAAACAAATTTGACCTAACTGACATGGGGTAGGTGCATGCTGAAATTCAATATTTAGGAATTGTTAACAAAATGAAAACGACAATTCAATTGTTTGTACAGGTGACACGTTCACATGCAATATGGCAACTAGTGCACTTTTGGTGGGGAAAAACAGGTGCACTCGTTCCACCGTGCCTCCCACGATTTTTCTTCCATGTATTTCGCCACAATATTGGAGGAAAAAAAAGAAAGTGATTTTGCCTCAAAAAACGACTTGGGGAGAAATTCTCAACTAACCATATTTAGCTACTAGCTGGAGGTTGCCCCCCGTGGGGAGATTCGATCTACCTCTCCTTCATTTTAGGGTGCGTTCAACGTGAACGTGATGGTGAGAGGCTCAATGTGGAGCTTTGTGAAGTTACAACACATTTGTTTTAGGAAAAAATAAGCACCTTATAATGTGAAATTATAAAATCCTTATTAAAACATGCTAAAAACCCTTATTTTAAAAAACTTGTTTGTCTTGCCAGATAAAACAAACATAAAATTATGGGGATCATTTATTGCGTGGCCTTCCCCCCTCCCCCCCTCCCTCCCATATTCGGGACATTTACCGCATTTCTAGGGTTGTAACATCGAAAGTTCAAGATCTACGGCGGCCACATGAAATCATAGCAAGGATTGGGATGAAAGCCCCATGTTAAGCTCTTTGGTCCATATATGCACCATATGCTACCAAAGGGAGGGGTGGCCTCGACGCCGTTCTCTAGGCTATGATGCTCATCATCTGCCGTTATAATCCATGCAAATTATCGAGGGGTCGAAAATTCACGGGACCTAGCGCAAGTGTAATCATACGACCCCTAGAGGGTGTGCTAAAACATCGAGAGCGGCATGCGTAGGCCCTCACGTAGGCTGTGGGCAACTGGGGCCATATCCCATGCTGGATCAAGCCAAAGAGTGGGAATGCATCCGTCCTGTGAAGGGAGTGCGGGGCCCGTTCCTTCATTTGCCTCAAATCTCGGTGTCGCGTGATGTTAGACCTAGTAACCAAGGCCCGTCCCGTGCATCGCACTCAGCTGGACCCACAACATGCATGCACACATGTCCACATGTGAGTCTACACGGCGGGAATGCATGGTTCGGGGGCTGGCACAAGTGTCGCGGGTCATGTGTCTAGGTGCTACTCCACTTGGGTCTAAACAGCGGGGGTGCATGGTTTGGATCTAGCTACCGAGAGGTAACGCGCCCGGTTTGTGCCTAGGCGGTGCATCACGGGGCTGGCGTGGTCTCATCATATGACCCATGAAGGGTATGGTCAAACACCGAGAGGGGCATGCATAAACCCTCACGCGGGGTAAGTGTAAACGAGGCCATATCGCATGTTGGATATAGCCAATGGGAGGTAACAAGTCCGGCATGTGGACAGTATGTGGGGCTCGACCCTTCACTTTCCTCAAACTTCAGTGCTGCTTCATGTGGGCCCTAACCACAAAGGCCCGTCCCGTGCATCACACTCACCTGGACCCACACCGTGCAAGCACACTTGGCCACGTAGACACACACCGATAAACCTTGACAATAGCTAGGGTTTAATAATTATCCATTCATTTTACCTAATCGGTACAACATAGCTAGCGATGAACAAAAAAGCTAGTAGATGCCATGTGAAATTAAATGTGCCAACTGTCCCTTCTAGTATTTTTTTTCAGTAGTTCTCCCTTCTAGTATTTAGTAGTACTGCGCAAAACAAAAAAAACGTCCCTCCTATTTTGCTGTTTTTAACACACTATTTTGGTGTTCGGTTTATGTTTCCACGTTTGTGGACCGACATTGTGCACTTTTTCTTTTACTTGGTTGGTTGATTGGTTGGTTCGGGCAAATCTCTGGGTGTGCACGATGCCGTATACGTGCATGTTTGTACCTAAATTTCAAAAGTGACGAATTGTGTGCGGCCTTGACCTCTCTCTCCCAATCAAATTGAATTTTCACTCCCCAAATCTCGCTCCCGCCTCCAGCGCTCGATCGCCTCTGCCTATCCACCCACCTCTTTGTCGCCGCCCACTACTCGCCGCCGCTAAAAAGCCCACATTCTTGCCGGCGAGGATGATCCTACCTGCCGGGAGAGGGTGCGTGGCTGGTGCGCTCCGTGCGGCGGATGTGGACCCCATGAAGGAACTGGTCTACAAGGACGTCGTCGCCGCCGATTCACAGCTGCAGCTGGTACAACACAGCACCAACGACGACGAATCAGTTAGTGTCTGCAGATATTAACCCTAGAATTTGCCTTCTTGAGGTTAACCCTAGAAATTTCTCTCTTGTTATTCCTCGCTATTCGTATAGACAATCGTACTGTTCGCCTTTTTTTATTAATCGTACGGTTATCAGTCCTAGGGTTTGCAAATTTAGATGAATGGATCATTTGTATTCCATTTTATGCCTGTCTTTCATATAACCAAAGTTTTAGGAAACCAATACAAAGAAAAAACAATCTATTACCTGCCTTTGATATATTGTACAATTCATTGGCATGAGATTTTTCTTCTTCTAATACCAGATTGCGCATTTGGAAGAATGGGAGAACTACCTACAGCTGAGGGAAGCTTTCAGAAAGAAAATCTTCAAGTGGCTCATGGCTGCAAAGATTGTGTACCGGCGTAACGGTCTCTACAAATGCCCGTTCTGCAGGAAAGAGAACCAGCATTCCAAAACCATAGCAATTGCAGCTTACAGAAAGAGGTGGCATCTTAAGGCAAAACCTGCAGAGTTGGCCAACAAATTGGGGAGGGTGAAGACCTAAAAGCATATAGTCATGTTTGTTTTTTGTGTTCTATCGACACCAAATGTAAAAAAATATGGGCCCACATGAACAAGTATCAATCTTTATCTCCTTCGACGGTCAGTCCCACATTGGCCAACATGAACAAGTATTGATCTCATTGGACTTACATCCTGGAAAAATTCGGTGTCATTCTGAAGCTGCTTCATGGTAGGCCTTTCGGGACGGGAAGGGTCCGGCTCGAAGCATGTTTTTGTCGACATCCTTGAATTGGACCAACAACCTTGTACCAACATGACTAGCATCTTTGCCAAGTTTCGTAGCTTTTTGACATTGTAAGGATTATCTAGGGCTTTCGCGTCGATAAATCATACTAATACTTCCGGGTTTTTTTTTCTGCGCCTGTTTTTTTTCTGCGCTCGAGGGTGGGCTGCCATGCATCGTGTCGTTGGGCTGTGTAAAGAAGCCCACCCGTTGGACCGAGCGATGTCCGCCGCCGTTGCATGCGCCCGAGCGAGCCTACGTTGCATGCGGTTGCATGCATGCGTCCGCTTCAGCCTACGTTGCATGCGTGCACATATGCGAAGGAGCACACGCCGCAGAGCCATCCCCGGTTGACCCAACTGACGGCACATAGGCCAGCACTTAAACTTTGCATTTTGATTCACACTACAGTTTCCCACGCGTGTACACTCCCGATGCCGCGGTGGGTGGAAAATTTGTTCACATTTGACCCCATTACTGCCACGCTGGCTATTTAAGCCACCTATCATGTTCCTCTTCCTCTCACACCCTTCAACCATCTCCCATACTCTCCCACCTGCATTTTGCGCCTGCCCTTCTTCTTCTTCACCACAAACAGCCCCAAGAACCAGCCCGCCACAGCCATGCAATAGACCGGCCAACCTACCGCTTCCCCCCCACCGTGCCGGAGATGCTCTACCCCGCCGGGGTGTACGTCGAGAGCACCCTTCATGTGTGGGCGATGTCAAGGTGGAGGGGCGCAAGGGGGCTCACCAACTTCTTCCTTCGGACCGGCTACGGGCACCTCCCTTGGGGATCTCCAAGGATGTTCCGAGTCGAGGAGGTCATCCACAACGGGGCTGTGGTTGCTATCCTTGCCCACTTCACTAACCCCTTCGACGCGCTCTACCTCCTCGGCCGTGTGTTTTGGTGTGGCTGCGAGTTCATAGCTTTCACCACCCATAACATCTTCACGGACTACGACAACGTCTTCCCCACCGACGAGCGCATGCACACTCTGCCATACCCCATCAACAACACCGCGGAAGAGCAGTGAAGGGCGCCCGGAGGAGGAGCAAGGAGGAGCCTGGTGGAGAAGCGGCGGCCATCTATCTATCTATCTATCTTTTTAGCTAAAAAATCTATCTATCTATATTTGACTTGGTGTTATTTAAGTTGTAAGCGTACTATTAATTCATGTTGTGGGCTTTGGTTGGCCCGAATTATCTATATTTATTATACATAGTTTTACAGTGGTTGGGCTTTTTTGGAACTGTTTTAATCTCTGGCATTTTAGTCATAGGAAAAAATTGTCTCAAAAAAAGTCATAGGAAGAAAACAATCACGCGTCGCCCCTCTCATCCAACGCAGAACCGCCGCCCCTCTCATCCAATGCAGAACCGCCGCCGCCATCGTCCTTCCCCTCACCCATCGCCATTATAACCGTGACATCTTCTCCCTCTCCTTCTCCTCCTTCTCGCGGCCGCAACTTTGCTCGTCTCCTCTTCCACATCCCACCCCCTTCTTCCATCCACGCAAGAACCTCGATGGAGGAGCAGATCGCCAGCGGCGAGAACGCCGACTTCGTGGAGATCGCCGGCGGCGACCAGGTAAAGATGGCCAGGTTGATGGAGATCCGTTCTTGGTTTAACAACATAAGGCAGTTGCACTAGACGGCAAGGGCCACTTTGAGGGAAATGACATCCAGGGAGAAGAAAAATCTTTTCCCCCCGCCCGCACAACCGAGGCATGACATCGAGATCCTCCTGTGGGCGATGGAGCAGGCCAATTCATCCAGCCCGTGGGACAGGCGCAGGTGGTGGGCGTTCAGATCCAGGGTAGAACATCCACTGGATCAAGAACCCACGGTACACGAGGTGTCGCTGCAGATTGTGGAGCCTCCAACCGAGTCGGAGATGACTCCGAAGCGCAAGAGGAGGAGGAGAGTGGTCGCGACATCGCTTCCCCGCCGTTCTCCATGCTTCCCTCGCCGCTCCCTCGTCTGAACGGCGGTGGTACCGTTGTTTAGGGTAAGCTTCCCCACTCCTGATCTTCCTACTGCTCGTGCTTACAGTTGCGGTGGTAGTGATTGAGTACATGCTTTTGGGGGCTGGATTATGATGTATATGAACACTAGGCTAAATTTGTACTGTTGTAGTGGTAGTATTTGATGTTCACCTGCACTTCTACTCCAAAAATTTGTTATGTGTCTTTCTATTATTAAGTGCTTGATACTATATTTGAACCTTTTTTGAGTTGTTGATTTCTTTTTGGTAGAGCTAACAGCTCTTATGGAGATGCTCATGTTGTATGTCTTGTTCTCCAGTATTTTTACTTAGCATTCTGTGCAATTAGATGCCATGACAAGCCATGTAGCATATTTATTTATTGCCTCCAACATGCCATCATTTTACTCTGTGCATCTTAGCAAGTATAAATCTGTCAGCTATAAAACTTTGCGAATTTGCTTGATGGTTCCCACTAAACTATAAATCCCCCTTTTGTTTTCAAAGTAAGCCACTGACATCCGGGTCCCACGGCAGTCACGCACACACAAATGCTCCCAGTCATGTGGCCCCTGGCCCACTGGTCATCCTCGATGGCTAGCCAACCTCAGTCTGCCTCTACCAATAATAGCAGCCCTTTCTGTTATAAAACTATGCAACTTTGCTTGAAGGTTGCCACTAAAAATATAACTTCTATGGCCATGCTTCCTAAAATTTATTTGCATTATGTTGTCAATACTTTCATGCCATGCCTTTTGTTTCTATGACAAGTTTATGTTGCATGGTAAAATCTTGCTCTAAAGCGGTCATGTTAATATAATTGTTTGATGTTAAAAGTAAGTTGCACTTGTGAGCTTGGTTTTGTTTGCTTGTTGTAACCATCATGTCAACACTGTTTGTCATTATAACTGTTTCAACATAACTGTAATTTTCATAAGTCCTAACCTGTAACAGCAACTTTGCCATTCGTGTTTCGCAGGAAAAAAAATGGAGTTCACAAGGCTGGAGACCTGGAGTTGTGAGGCTAGGAGGCTGATGGCGCTGCTGCTGGCTGGTCCTTCTTCTTCCAGCTTTTGTTCCTCCTTTTCTCTCTACTCGTTGGATTCCTGGGCTACATCCCTATGTGCTATTAATGTATTAAGTTGATCCTTTGAATTTATTGTATTAGATTTAATGTGGAAGTACCTTAATCTCTACGAAAGAGATGTTGGTTCTATGACTAATAATTTCTAGGAGCATGCTTAAATTCAATATTTAGGGATTTTTTTTGAATTGTTAGGATTGCTTACCACATGTGTCACGTGGTCAATATGTAGGGATTATTAACATATGAAAACAACAATTCGATCGACTATGTAAATGTGTACAACATAATTTTCAAGATAAACTGAAACATGACACGTGCACATGCAATTTGCCAACAGGTCCAGTTGTAGTAGAAAAAGACAGCATGTGCACGTATCCAACCGTGCCTCCTACGATTTTGTTCCATGCTTTTCTCGCCACATGTCTTTGGAAGTAAAAAATATATAAGGTGATTTTCTCATAATAAACCGTTTTGGAGAGAAATTTGCAACCAACCAAAAATATCTACTGCGTGCAACTTGGCCCCCGTGGGGAGATTGGATCGACTCCTAGATTATAGGGTGAGGCCATCGTGATCGTGAGAGAAGAAATCTTTTTTTCGAGGGAAGGTAGGAATTTTGTGTGGTTACAAAATGGACCTTGTTGTAATTAAGGAAATTATTATTTAATAGAAACCTTGCTATTTTCAAGCCATTATAAAAATAACTAAATTGTTTTGGCAAAAAAAAGTTGATTATAGGTTAGTTCGTTTTGTGGACACGTACGTGTAGTCGTGCATGCTGTGGGCCCAGGTGGCTCTAGGTGCATGCAGTGTATCATGCTGGCTAGGGGTGCACAAGGTAGTAACCTAGTGAATCAGGGTGGAAGTCTTGTGCTAATTCTATTTTGTGGTGTGCAACATATGAGTCTACCCGGGGGGAATTCTTGGGCTTGGGGGCTGGTGTAAGTGGTGTGGGTCTAGTGCGTAAGTGGTGCGCCACGTGAGTCTAGACGGCAGGGGTGCATGGTTTGGATCTAGCTACCTTGAGGTAACGCATCCGGTTTGCACACTGAGTGCGGGCCTGTTCCTCCGTTTTCATCGGTGCTTTCTCTTGGGTCAATGGAGAACAATCCAAACGCGCATGCTAGGTCCCGGCCTTTCTTGGGTCCCGCGTGCCATATTCGGGACAGTTGCCGCATTTCTAGGGTAGTATCATCGGGAATTCATGATCTATACCGCGGCCACATGAAATCATAGCAGGGAATGGGCTAACAATCACATGCTAAGCTCTTTGGTCCATATATATGGGCCATGTGCCACCAAAGAGAAGGGCCGCCTCGGAGCCATTGTCCATTGAGAGGAAACGAGTCTGGCCTATGAACGGTGTGCGGGGTTTGCCCCTTCATCTGCTTCAGAACTCCGTGCCGCAAGATGTGGACCCTAGCAACCAAGGCTCGTCCCGTGCGCCGCACACCAACTGGACCCACACCATGCATGCACGCGTGGCCAAGTAGACACTCACCGGTGAACCTTGACAATGTACAAAGACGCATGTGCACTCATTAGCCATCTAGCACCCAGCCATGCACACCTAGCCAGCTTCACTCAAACCGTGAACCGTTTGCCAGGTTCACCCACACCATCCATCCATTATTGACCCCTCCTCGGTTCGTTGGACCTCCGACACGAGTCCCTTCCCTCGGCATTTCAGGTATGTCAAAGCAACACGCGACTACACATATTGCACACCAAGATACGACGTCATTCACTAGTACCAGCCAAAATGATGGACACTAGCGCATGGTTAGGATCGAGAAGCCTAGCGGCACATGATGTCGGCCCGATTGGTTGGGGGTGCATGACATGGGTCCAGATGAAACACATGGCATCGCATGGATCCACATTCCCCTGCCCAATACCAGACAGCGGGCATATACCAGACGAATCCAAGCGGTCGCTGGCGAAGCTCGGAAACCATGCATTATGTGCATGTTGAATTTCAATATTTAGGAATTATTAACATACGAAAACAATAATTCAAGCGTCTATGTAAAGGTTACAACATAATTTTCAATAAAATATGAAACATGACACGTGCACATGCAACTTGCCAACAAGTGCACTTGTAGTACAAAAAGACAACATGTGCATGTATCCCACCATGCCTTCTACAATTTTTGTTCCATGTTTTTTCGCCACATATCTTTGGAAGGAAAAACAAAAGAATGTGATTTTCCCATAAAAAACCGTGATGGCGAGATGGTTTCAACCAACCAAGATAGATAGTGCGTGGAAGTTGTCCCCCGTGGGGAGATTGGAACGACCACTCCTAGATTATAGGGCGAGGCCACCGTGAACGTGATCGTGAGAGGGTGAAGAAGGATTCGTTTTTTTGAGGGAAAGGAAGTAATTTTGTGGGTTTACAAAAAGGAATGCACCCCTTTTTGAGGGACAACAAATGCACGTTATAATGTGTAATTAATGAAATTATAATTTAACAGAAACCTTGCTATTTTCAAGCAATTTAAAAACAACTTACTTGTTTTGGCAAAAAAATGTTGATAATGCGATAGTCCATTTTTTGGACACTTACGTGTAGTGGTGCATGTTGTGGAAATCAGGGTGGAAGTCTTGTGCTAAGCTATTTTGCGGGGTGCGGCATATGAGTCTCCACGGGGAATGGTTGGCTTGGGGGCCGGCGTAAGTGATGTGGGTCTAGTGTCTAAGTGGTGCACCACGTGGGTCTAGACGGCGGGGGTGCATGGTTTGGATCTAGCTACCTTGAGGTAACATGTCCGGTTTGCGCAATGAATGCGGGCCCGTTCCTCCATTTTCGTCGATGCTCTCTCTTGGGTCAACGGAGAACAATCCAAAAGCGGATGCAAGGTCCCGGCCTTTCTCGGAGCCCGCGCTTGCCATATTCGGGACATTTGCCGCATTTCTAGGGCAGTATCCTCGGAAATTCAGTATCTATACCGCGGCCACATGAAATCACAACAGGGATTGGGGGTGACAGTTCCATGCTAAGCTCTGGTCCATATATGTGCCATGTGCGACCAATGGGCAGGGCCGCCTCAAAGCCATTGTTAAGGACAAAAAGTGTCGGGTCTCGTCTGCCACCGCTATAATCCGTGCAAATTCATGAGGGATCCAAATTTCTTGGGACCTTTCGCGGTGTGGGTGTGCTCGAACATCGAGAATGGCACGCATAAGCCTTCACATAGGTTGTGTGTAAACGAGACCAAAGCGCATCCCGGAGCTAGCCATCGAGAGGGAACAAGTCCTGCTTGTGGACGAAGACCGGGGCCCGCCCCTTCATCTGCTTCAGAACTCTGTGTCGCAAGTTTTGGGCCCTACCCACCAAGGCACATCCCGTGCGCCGAACGCAAACTGGACCCACACCATGCATGCACGCATGGCCACGTAGACAACCACCATTCAACCTTGACAATGTACAGATGACGCGTGCGCACTCATTAGCCATCTAGCCCCCCAGCCATGCAAACCTAGCCACCTAAACTCAAACCATGCACCATTAGCCAGGTTGACCCACACCATACATCCAGCATTGACCCCACCACGGTTCTTTGGACCTTCGACGAGTCCCTTCGGTATGCCAGGCACGCCAAAGAGACACGCGGCTTCACATATTGCACACCGAGATCCGACGTCATTCACTAGTGCTAGCAAACATGTCCGCATGAGCATCTCTGCGCATGGTGGACACTAGCTCGTTGTTTGGATCGAGAAGGCTAGCGGCGCATGTTTTGGCCCGGTTGGCTCGGGGTGCATGATATGGGTCCAGATGAAACACATGGCATCGCGTGGATCAACATTCCCCTCCTCGGTACCGAACATCGGATATATGGCAGACGAATCCGCGCGGTTGCTGACGAAGTTTTGCCACATCCATTTTCCATTCCATTGTTTGTAAAGTTTTATAACATATTTTAGGACAAATATAAAACATGACACGTGCAGATGAAACAAGCCTACCAATTCAGTTGTCCCACTAAATGACTTTGTTCTGTGTAATGAGGGAGCAGTTGCATTACACAATTTTTTGAAGGGAAGTTGCATTACTCCTAAATCATGGCTGTGCACGATCAGGCTATTCATTTTAGTGAGAAGTGAGAAGTTACGTTTTGACGTGGCAAGACGTGTTGGTGTGAACAATGCACGGGGAGGTGTGAACGTGGCAACAACTCCTTTTGACTGCCCATGACTAAATCGGCGGATCCGCTTCCCCATAGCACGCTCCGCTTCCCCATTAGCATTTATCACATCGCCGCCGCCCTCTTCCCGTCCTCTTCCCCATCTACAAATTCGAGGGTTTTCTCCTCCCATGCCTCACCACTCGCCTGCCCACCCCGCCGCTGCTCCCTTCCGCCGCTGCTCCCTTCCCGCCGGTCCTCCCATCCCGCCGCTGCACCTCCGCCGTCGAGATGCCCAAGCGCACCATGGGAGGGAGGGCCGACACCGGGGTCGACGCCATGGCGCACGAAGCATCCAAGCACCGTGCGAAGCTGCACATGGAGAAACCCCTCCCCGCCGGCGAGGGGTCCAGCCGGCAGCAGGGCGGCCGTGACGTCGTCGACCACGTCTAGGCTCCGGTGCAGGTGTCACCTACGTCGGAGCAGGTGACTCTTCTGCCACGTCATCTGCCTCCTCTGCCGCAGCCCGTGGTCAACGTCGACGGCGACGACGATGAAGAAGAGATCAGTCCTATTTTAGGAAATATCCTAGGTTTCCTTTTTCAGTCCCTCATCTATTTTTGGGCATGGATAGGGTTTCTGCTTTTCTTCCATCTATGAAATCCGTACCTAGATTCGATAGATCAGGTAGGTTTGGTCCACATGGGTGCATGGGTGTGGGGGTCGGCTCCTCATTGCATAGGTTATCTTGTTTTTAAGATCTACCAACCACTTTGATCCATGGCTCTCGTGCACCCAAAATGTGTTGACGCCAAATTTTAAGATAGATCTACCAACCACCCGAAATTATTTGCCCCAAATTTCTTATATATGGTTCTTTTATTTTAAATGTACTAAAAGTGGTGTAGTTTATGCACTAAACTTCATGTCAATTTGTATAAAACTAGCCTCTTACGCTTAATCCAGCAGACACATTTTTTGTCCTTCAATTTGCTCTACACCAATTGCTTGATTCCTGGAGTCCAATTACCATAGGCTGTAATATTATTGACTTGTTATCATCCCTATTTGAAATATATTATTTGGTTGCTTATTTTCATCATAATATTTTCTCCAAGTAAAGGATAACAACACCATGCCTTGTTTACGAAAATGTCATACTAAATAATCTTCATTTTCTGTCATTCATGTCTGTACTGTCAGTATGATGAAAAAAAATCACATGAACATTTTAGCTATTACGTACTCCTAACTCTTTAATTTATTGAGTAACAGAAGCAGAGGCAGAAGAATGCCTTCTGGACTCAAAAGCCAACTTGATCTCAGCCGTTTGAAATATATTGTTGTGGTTTTGGTTTGCAATATTAATTTTTGAACACCCAACCTTGAAATCCTGGATCCGAAGCTGTGTTGCTAGGTTGCATTAGTTTAGGCATGTATATGACATTTTTTGATCTATATAAAATATTCTGCTATTTATGTGGGACCAGGTAGCTGCTCTGGCTCCTCAGACGGAGCAGGTGACGCCTCCTGTGCCCGAGCCTATGGTCGTCGGCGATGTCAACAAAGAAGACGTTAGTCATCTATCTCCTTTAATTTTTTGTAAAATCCTAGGTGTGCTCTGGTCAATCATAGGTGTCAACCTAGATTCGTTAGATCCGTTAGGTTTCAGGGTAGATCCACATGGGTGCATGGGTGTGGGGGTCGGCTCCTCATTGTATAGGTTATCTTTATTTAAGATCTACGAACCACTCCGATCTCATGGTTCTCGTGCATCCAAAATGTGTTGATGCCAAATTTTGATAGCAGCAGCACCGGTACAGACGTACAGTACTGCACCCGAATTTTTTTGGCCGAAATTTCTTATATATGGTACTTGACCGGCATGAAATTGTCCTTGCACAACCATTTATGTGGGCCCCGGTAGCTGCTCTGGCTCCTCAAACAGAGCAGGTGTCTCCTCTGTCGCGGGTGACGCCTCTGGTGCCCGAGCCTGTGGTCGTTGGCGACGTCAACAAAGACGACGTTAGTCATCTATCTCCTTTAGTTTTTTGTAAAATACTACGTGTGCTCTGGTCAGTCCTTTTCTCTATTTTTGGGGAAGGCCGGGGTTTCTTTTTATCTTTAATCGATGGACTCCATATCAATATTCTGTAGATTTGTTAGGTAACTAGCTAGGTTACATGTGTTGAGCCCTGTATAGGCAATATTTTGATGTAGATAAATTATTCTGCTAATAAATCCACCTAGGTTTGGTCACTGTGCTAATACAAATACGTAGCTTGACCTTGGAATTGAATTGCCTATGTAGGTGATTGTGAAAATATTTTCTGCAACTTAAGGATAACAACACCATGCCTTTTTATGAAAATGTCATATTGTATGGTCACGAAGTAAATAATCTTCATTTTCTGTCATTCATGTCAGTACTGTCATTACGATGGACTAAGAATCTTTTCACATGTAAATTTTAGATATTACTCCCTTCATTTGAAAAATATTGTTGTGGTTTTAGTTTGCAATATAAATTTTTGAACACCCAAGTATAAAATCCTGGATCCGCAGCTGTGTAGCTAGATTACATTTATTGAGGCATGTATATGTCTGTCTTTGACCTATATAAATTATTCTGCTAATAATCCGGAACAGGTAGCTCCTCTGGCTCCTCTGCCGGAGCAGGTGGTGGCTCCTCAGCCTCAGCCAGGTGTTCGTCTGCCGCGGATGTTGCCTCCCCTGCCCCCACCTGTGGTCGTCACCGACGAGAACGAAGAAGAGGTTAGTCATCTATCCCCTTTATTTATTTATTTATTTATTTTGTAATATCCTAGGTTTTATCTGGTCAGTACAAGGCAAATAAGGTATTAAAATGTTGAGTACATGTTTGGTTGCACTTGATCGATCTTTGGTTTAAATGTTCCATAAGTGGCTGTGGCAATGATTTTAAACATTGATTATCTCTAAGCAATGGCTATTTTAGAAAGAAATTGGATATTATTAATGTTTTACTTGAGTTTTTTTAATTAGTTCTTTTGTAGGGTTTTTATTATTTATGCCACCAGTTGTATCCCACTACTCAGTTTTTCCCTTAGAAGTTACAGCCGCGCAAAAATGCCATCGATTCATGACATGCTTACTCAGAAATGCCATTAGATGTATAAAAAATGCCATCGTTCCATTAGATGTTTGCTCAATAATGCCATTAGACATTGTTATTTTCATTTAAAACTTGTTGACCATCCAATATGACAAAAAAGCCCAGGCCCACATTTCAGTTCTCTCTATCTCACAATGATAAGTATGGCCCCACTTGTGAGGAGTAAGTAAGCGAATAATTTTACAGGAAAATAAGAACGCTGTTGGGATCAAGTGGGCCCACACTTTATTGTAGTGAGATAGAGAGGGAGCTGGCATGTTGGTCCATAGGTATTGATGCCATTATAGCATGTCAAGATAGATTTGATATCACAATAATGATGTGCAGTGGCATTTTTGAGCATGTGTCTAAAGAAGCGATGGCTTTTTTAGCAGTAGAAATTCCTAGTGGTGATACTTAATTGTGGGACACAACTGGTGGCATGAATGATTAAAACCCTTTTTTGTAAGTACAACATTTGGGATCACTTATTGTCAGAATTCATAATAATTAACTACTTTACCTAGAACGTTGAATGGTTCAGGAACATTGATGGGTGGGGTATCGATCAATAGGGGAAACTTCCACGACGATAACATGTGGACTTTCAATATCCATCATCATAAACACACAAAATTCTAACCCTAAATAGATACAGCTCACGAGCTATTTTATCTAGTCATGCATGTAAGCTATAAGTCTTTTTTGCATTAGTACATCTGTATGCTGCTCTGCCATGTTACATCATCAGTTCATGCATTTTTACGTAACAAGTGAATTTTGTTGCACTAAAGGCTGTTTGGTTAGTGACTTTGCCAAAGATTGCCATACCTAAGGTTAGGCAAGTTTGACCAACTTAAGTGAGTGTTTGGTTCCAGCCACACCTTAGGCAAGCCACACTTGGGTCCCACATGGCATACACACAAAAAGTGTGGCAAGGTTCCCTTAGGCTTGCCAACTTGTGGCTCTCATTTTGATGAACTAACCTTAGGCAAGCTTGGGAAAAATGTGTGGCAAATGTGGCAATGCTAGTGCTCTCTTCGACATGTATGATTGATCCTTCATATTTTTTTACTATATGGTACTATCACATTTAGTTGCTTATGTACCAACTAATAAGTTATGCATTTATTTTTTTCAACATCATTTGAAGATATTTTACGCTGTCATCAATTACATTATGTTTCATAGACTCTGTGCCTGCTGAATTCTCATATTAGATATACTTACGCAACATTTGGTACTACATGTAGGTCCTAAGTGACGACGTCGACAGCGACCAAGAAACCCAGAGGATCTACAGGAGGCAGAAGGCGAGGGAGCTGAACAGTGATGCGCTCGAGAAACGTATCAGGCCAAGAATCGGAAGGGGGGCTACGGATGCCCTTACTGCAACGAGCTGATGAAAGGCGACCTGAGAAGTACCAGCAACCATGCAGTCGGAACATCCCAAGGCAGCATCAAGAATGGCTACACTTTCAGGGTGAAGCACGCCGCGTATGCCGAGTACTTGATGAGGCTTCTTTGAGGCTTTAGGGAAGTGCGCACCCTCGCAGCTAGAACTGATGCTCTTTTGGTTTTAACTATGCTAAGTACTACCCTATGCTATACTTTGTTGGTGAACGTTTATGGTCGAACTATGTGCACCAGTACTACTAAGTGGTGCTTGCTTTTGTATGTATGGAAGTGTTGAACTAAGGTAGAACTATGTTAATTGGTGTGTGGTTTGGCATCTCTGCTTGTTAAACTCGTGCTCATTAATCATCGGCTCATTTAGATTAAGTAGCATAAAATCCTGATTGGCTAGGTTCGTTTGAAGCTAGTTAAGCTTGTGAGCGCTCGTTAACAGATTCTGATGTGTTATGGTATACATGATGAGTGTGTACATGTGGTTTTCAAGAAGGAAGATGGTGACTCAAAAAGGAAATGTCTGGTCTGTCCTTTTCTCTATTTTGGGGGAAGGACAGGGTTTCTTTTTTTCTTTAATCGATGAGATGCCTATCCAGATTGTGTAGATGTGTTACCTAACTTGCTAGGTTACATGTGTTGAGCACTTTAGAGGTCATTTTTTGATCTATATAAATTATTCTGCTCATAATCTGGCTATGGTTGGTTATTGTGCTTATACTATTTCGTAGCTGCACCTTGGAATTGAATTTCCTATGCAGATGATT
This sequence comes from Triticum urartu, assembly GCF_003073215.2. NCBI lineage: Eukaryota > Viridiplantae > Streptophyta > Magnoliopsida > Poales > Poaceae > Triticum > Triticum urartu. The sequence continues at coordinate 75,337,859 of NC_053027.1, read as the reverse complement.
GTGATAATAACATAAAGATTGATTTGCGATGAGCACGAGTTATGCGCTAGGCAAATAAGGTCTTAAAATTTTCAATCCCCAACCCATCCACCCCGGACACAAACTTTGGATTGCATCACGTAGATGTACAAAATCCAGTTCCTAGCGCCTGCCCCAAGCGCCTATGATTGTGATTTTTTTTTCAGGATCCTAATTAAGCGCCTAAATAAGCCGGCTGCATTGTAGGTGCCCAACGCCGGAGTATTTCCGCTATAGTAGGTAACTACCAATTACTCCCCGCATCTCTCCTCCTAGGGCACGCTCTAAAACTATTGCCGCCGCTCACACGCCTGCCTCGCTGCCGCTAGATATGAAATCCACTCGTGGAGGTCGATTGGCCGTCGTGACAGAGCAGGGCCATGGACGTGGGGGCCTGTCATGGACGCCGTCGTGACAGATCGTGGACTTGCGGAGCTAACCACCGACGTCGTCGTCCATCGCATGGATGAGGATCCCCACGAGAAAGCTTTGTTCTACTCGGTGTCTGACCCAGAGAAGCATCGTGTCAACGAGGTGCAGTACTCCATCATCGATCACAAGCAGCAGCACATGCACGGCATGGATTGGAATTCCGTTACGGTAATTTTAATTTTTTAACCCTAGATCTGTCTTCAAGTTTAAGGTTAGAGGTTAATCATTAAACCATCAATACATTGTTGAATTTGCATAATGGAATCTAGCTCTAAATATAATGTTGATCATCAGTATGTAATGATCATTATTTATTCAATCAATCTTTGAGAAATTAATGGTTCATCCACTCCACAATTTAGTGCATTTTGGTTTTATGCTAAAAGTCAGACATCATAAAGGTTGTGCATGTTTATTGACAATTTTTTTAAAAGTACATCATATGATTTATGCTTTCATATGGATTTGATATTGCTTTTTTCTCCTTAAAATTTCAAAGTTAATAAATATTTACTTTAAAAATAATTTATAGGCACTACAGTATGAAACTTAGGGAATATTAGGTACTGTAAACAATGGTGCAGCTTATATCATACATAATTTAAACTTGCAGCCTTATTCTCATGATTATGCGGACATTTCCGAAGGAGAGATGGATGCACACACTCAGAAAACCCTTGAAGAATTGCAGAATGGACAGTGCAATGTGCTTAAGCGTATGGCATATCGTTGCGCGTTCTGTGGCAAATATCTGGACCCGGCTTTCGTTAGTATTCTTGAGCACGCCGAAGGAGTTGCCAAAGGATACCAAATGAAGCATGGTGTGAGGGCGAAACACAAGGCGCTAGCCCAATATCTCAGGAATTTGTCGGACAAAGAGAAGGTCCGAAGAAGGCGTTATGAGAACCAGCATGCCAAAGAATAGATGAATAAACGAAACCATGAAGAAGTTCTGGTTGGCATAAGTAGTCATTCGTGGTTTTTTTGAAAATACCAATGAATATTTTAATTTATCATAGTTTTTGCAAAAATGTTACATTTATTAAATTTAATCATAAAAATGCATACAATTCAATTATTCATTTTTTCAAATATTTGCAACCTTGCATCTAATAGTTTACCATTTTATTGGTTAACCATTATTTTCATATATATATACTGTGGAGTGCTTAAAATTATTCAAGATCAATTGGTACTGAAAGACTCATCCACATGCAATATGAACAGCAGTGTATTTTTAGGGTTTCTTTAAAAGAACACTTGTGGTCATGCTGATCTTTTGTGTTTGGCCAGAATTGGTAAAGCTGCCAAATCTGCATCTGATCCGGCCCAACACTTTGTTCCTTTTGTGGGCCTGCACAAGTGGGAGGCAGAGAGAAAAGCGAGCGATGGCCCCAACCCCAACCCCACCCCCATTCCCAATCCCACCACACTTCGTTCTTTGCAGAGACAGAGAGGCGACGCGGAGGGCGACGGCTAGGGTTTGCCAAGCCGTCACCTTGGCCGCCCCCGTCGTCGTCAAATCGGCCGGATCCGCGAGGCCACCCACTCCCCCTGCTCCGGCCACGATTCTCCACTGCTTCGTCGACAGCAAGGTCCGACAACGGCACCTCTTCTCCCCAATCCTTGTCGCGCCGCCCGAAGCTCCGGTGGTGCCAGCTTCGAACAAGTCTACTCCAGCCCCATCTGGTACCACTTCGCAGGTAAGATTGATCTTCCCTGCCCTTCTAATGTCGATCTGACCTTAATTTTGCGATCTAGCAGCACCGCCCAAGTTAAAATCTGACACTTGCTTGTGTGCATGTTTCGGGTATTCGCAGATTTACTGTCAACTAGTAGGTCATATTGCAACAAGTAATTTTACAGCAAGATAATCTGAACAATGTACTGCGTAATCATGGTTTTACTTGTTCGTATGGGTAGTAATGGGTAAACACTTTCATGCAAGTAAGAGAAAAAGGTGGGTGTTGGCCAGCATACCTTGCTCGTCGACATAGCCTTCACTATGCTATCATCTTGCTTGACAGATGCTATCAAGTACTTTTTCCCCTGGAAAATGGCCCCCCACTGCTAGATATAGAAAAAGTATATTCACAGGAGCATACACATGTTTTGGTTTGTTGGGATAGTTTGAAGACTGTGTATATGTATTTGCTGATGCTTAGTTATTAAAAACTAAAAAGGCGAGCACAGAAGCAGTCCATGAGGAAATTTGTAATGATGGAATGAGGATCAGTTATAGTTTCATGTATTACTCGATGGTAGTATGATGATTAGTGCATATTTTGAAGGATTTGTCAAGTATAGACTGCTCTTGATTGGTGCATGTTTTTGATGATATGTGCACACATGTAATATTTTTGGTTGGTGCATATTTTTGCTGATTGTTGTTACTGCTTACTTGAATTATGTCAGCCTATCTCCAAGATATGGTATGGGCTTGTTGGGGTCAATGAAAATTTCCTGTGAGCTAGTAGTACACATTGCAACAAATTCCTCAATGTTGGATTTTCTGACATTATACTTCATAATCATGATTTTACTTGTTGGTATGGGTAGTAATGAGTAAATAAATAGCAAGTATACAAAAGGGTGACAATTGGTCAGCATACCTTGCTCGTTCTCATAGCCTTCACTATGCTGTCATCTTGCTTGAGAGATTCTATCATGTCCTTATTCTCACTGGAAATTGGAAAATTAACCTCCACAGCTACCTCTAAAAATGTTATGTACAGCAGCAAATGCATTATTTGTTTTGTTGGGACAATTTAAAGACTTTATATTTATTACCTGATGGTACCACACAACAGCCCATCAGGAAATTTGCAGTGATCAAAGGCAGATCAGTTATAGTTTCACGTATTGCTCGATGAGAGCAGTCAATCATGGTTCATTTTTACGTGGCTACTAATTGGTTGGTTACCAAGTTTTCTTGTCCAGCTCACAAAATTGTAACCTTGAAATATCCTAATTGGTTATGTCTGCCCAATGATTATGAGTCTAACCACTAGTCTTGACTAGTCGTGCGAATAGTTGTCGACTAGCTTTTTCGTGTAGATGTTTATACATGAACTACGTACTTAGCAAGAAGTATGCGAAAAGATTATTCACATTGTATATGGTGCTAACAAGTCATAATGGAAGACTGATTTCATATATCAATAACTAACATTTGTTCATTGCAATGCATGCAACAGGTTTGAATGGCAAGGGAAACCATCCTCATCAGCAGTGAAGAGAGTGATCACCGGACCACCTCAGATGATGCTTCAGATGGCACTTCACGTGGGAGTGACGGCTATAGCGGTGATGGCGACACCTCTAGCGACTATGACACTGATGATAGTTCTGATGGAGATGGAGATGTGGACCACGATCCTATCTTGGCACTACGGGGTAAAGTTCTATTTGGCTGGTCAGATATTAAATGAACCGTGAAATATCGAAAGTTGATGTTTGAGTGACACTTGATTACCACACATTACTCTGTTTGGGTTCTAAATGACCTTCCAAATCAACATTGACTGAACTAGAGCTTACATAGAGCAGTGTTTAGTTGTTAGTTTAAATAAATCAAATATTCAATTTGCCCATGTTTCTACGAGATATTGCTGGGTGGATGTGATTGGGTTATCTATGTCCTTCATTTCTTGATCATTGGAGTAGGCATTGATCATTAACCAGTGCTGATGTTCTAGATCTTACATATGAAATTATTTACTACTCTGTCATCTTAATTTTTTTTATACAGGTCCGGGATACCATGTGAGAAAGAACTTTCGAGGATCGCATCTTCTACGGCAACCATGTATTGCTAAACGAGGATCGGTGGGACTATCTCAAATCCATAGTAAAGCAGTGCCAACCTCCCATACCATACTATGTCAGCACCGTCACTCGCTCGGCAGTCATCAGAGGGAAGAGCAAGATGGTAAACACTTGGACTTTTCTTTTTGCAAATCATACTTCACTAGTGAAAATGCCATCATGTAGAGACAGAGAGGAGGACGGGCGTGGTTGTGCAAATCATTCTTACTTTTGTGCAAATTATACTTCATTTTTATGTAACATTATTTATTTCCCTGTGCAATCAGTGCTTCTCAAAGGAGTACAGTCAGGCCTACCTCAAAGATTATCTGCGAAAGCCCATGGTTGTGCGTGTCACCAGCGAACATTTTGAAGGTAATAAAAAGGTCTTGTTCAAGATGGGCAAGAAGGATGGCGAGCGATCATGACGAAGAACTGGAGAGAAGTCGTTGAGGGCGCCAGAATGAAAAGATCAAATGGCTATCTTCAGGTTCATGGAAAGGAGTGGAGGTGGGCTTAGGGTGAACATGGTTAGTGGCATGAGGATTCGTTGACCCGCCGCAGTAGTTTGACGCTAGTTTTATAATCTGTATGTACTAGCCAGTAACTGCAAGTTGGTAGTATCAGCTTTAGGGTCAGTAAGTGCAACTTAGTAGTAATTGGTACTTGGTAGTAACTGGTACTTTGGTGGTAACTTTTGGGTCCGAACTGGATATGAAGATCGTCCAGTAAGTGGAACTTGGCAGTAACTTGGTGGTAGTATGAACCCTATGTGGCGTAATGTACTTGCTATGCAAGTCTATATATATAACGCACCCTGGTACCCTCCTTGATATAATTACCTTTATGGACTGCAATTATATTTCCTTTTTTTGCCACAGTGATGCTAGTATTTTAGAATCAAATCTAAACGGGTTTCAAATGGATTAGACACTACTTTCATTTTTGAACGAGGTTTGTGTGTTGGCTAGTACGAGTTCTTTTGAATATGTTGTTTTTAAAAATAGCATGCTGATTTCAAAATCAGCACACTGCTTTCAAAACAGCATATTTTAAAAAGCATGTATTTTTTGAAATCAGTTTAAAAACAGCGTCGTTGTATTTTTAGAATGAGGAGTTATTTTGAAATCAGCATGCTATTTTTAAAAACAACATATTCAAAAGAACATGATTTTTTGAAATCAACATGCTATTTTTGAAAATCAGCATGCTATTTTTTTAAAATCAGCATGTATTTTTGAAATCAGCAAGCTATTTTAAAAGTAGCATATTGAAGCATTATATTTTAAAATAAGCATGCTATTTTAAAAATATCATGCTGATTTCAAAAACAGCATGCTATTTTAAAAGTAGCATATTGAAAAGAGCATTATATTTTTAAAAGTACCATGCTATTTTTAAAATTAGCATGCTATTTTTGAAATTAGCATGTTATTTTAAAAGTAGCATAATTTTAAAATCAGCATGATATTTTTAAATCAGCATATTCATATATTTTATTTTCAATTGAACATGTTTTTTTTAAATGAGCATGCTATTTTTAAAATATCAGTATGCTTATTTTCTATTTGAAAATAAACGATTTTCAATGTTATTTGAAAACGAGGTTTCTATTAACGTTCTATTTTCTTATATATATAAATTTTCGGTTTCTATTTTATATTTCAAGTAATGAAATTTGACTACACTTTGAACAAATTTCAGCAATATATTATGTAAAAAATGAAAAAAAAAATAGAAAACCAACTGCACTAAAAATGCATTGTTTCATCGATGTTGATAAATCATAACTAGCCTACCATGTCGACCCGTCCATAATAAAATGAGGGTGTACCAATCAAAAGAGGAATTCAGAAAAATAGTGACAGTCCATCAAATAGGTCTAATACATGAGAAACAAGGTGGATCACGACATGGAAAACTGTCTACTTTAGTTTGTTCTTAATTTTTCAACCCCTGAAATCCTTTTGTTTTCTCTGCTTGACCCTGTGCATCTAAACATCCTGTCTCGACTTCACTTTAGCTTTCCTGCATGAAACAACGTTTGTTAATAGGATAGTAAAGAAGATTTGAGCATGTACAGTACACTATAACAGAAAAAACACTAACTTCACTGATTTTCTCTTCATAGCTACAGAAGCTAACTTGACAGCTCTTATTCGCTCAGCCTGTGGTACATTCGTATCAGGCCTTTTTGTCTTCATCACCCCTTTGGCCTATTCTTTACCGCCCTTACTAGAGTATTTCCTGGAAAAGTTAAGAAACATCAACACAGTACTAGCAAATACCCGACTTCTAGAGCGGACATGTAAGTACAGACACTAACTTCACTGGTTTTCCTCGCGCACCCTTGTCATCGTTCTTTTTCGTCCTCCCAGCATTGACATTCGGAGTGCCCTTGCGTTTCCTGCAAAAAAGGAAATAGATGAATCTGCAGCCAGCATTCGAAAACATGTTTAAGTACGCACAATTGTGCTAATGCCCACTTGTTTGGTTTTGCGTAATCCTCTTTTGCAACCTCCAATTGTCTCTTTCTAGCCCTCCTCAGCCCACCATCTTCTGCATTTGAATCTTCCTCTTCTTCCTTATCTGAATCTCCCTCTTCTTCTGCATCTAAATCTCCCTCTTCTTCTGCATCTAAATCTTCCTCTTCTTCTGTACCTGAATCTTCCTCTTCTTCTGTACCTGAATCTTCCTCTTCTTCTGTATCTGCCTCTGTCTCTTCTTCTGTATCTGACTCTGTCTCTTCTTTTTGCTTCTTCCTCCTTGTGCTATTTGATTTCCCCGACTTTTTCCTGCGTAAATTGAAGAAAAACATGTGAACACTCTCCGGGAGAACATATTAACACTGTAAGCATGTATGGAAATGAACAATGAGATAAACATGTGCACTAACTTTGTTGCTTTTTTTGAATCTTCCTCTTCTTCTATATCGAATCTGTGTCTTCTTCTGTCTCTGAGTCTTTGTCTTTTCGCTTCTTCCTCCTTGTGACCTTTGATTTCCCCGATTTGTTCCTGAGTAAATTGAAGAAAAAGAGAGAACATATTAACATTGTAAGCATGTATGGAAATCAACAATGAGATAAACATGTGCACTAACTTCGTTGCTTTTTTCCCTCTCATCCGCTCGCGCCTGGATTTAATCCTCTTGTTCGATTCTTCGGTAGTTGGTCTCCCTTTTGGAACTATTTTGATTGGATTTTCCATGTCATCAGTGCAGCATTCGCAAGTAGCAGAGAAGTATGCCGGCAAAGGAACAAATGATTTATGGCCTTCATCCAAATCAGTTTTTTCTCCATCAATCAAAATACTCCGGAGGAACTCCATCACCTGTTCTGACTGTGAATTGCTAGCTGCGGCTGTGAATAAAGCGTCACTAGCCATGTTGCGTAGTTGATGATACTTATTCATGTGATCAGACCATACATGAGTATTCGCAGTCCTCGAAGAAGGGAACGCTGGCTTGGCCTGCATTATCCATCTTTTCTTGACAAATTTTTTTGGAAATGTGCGTACACCAAGATGATCCAGAATGCAGAATATATGTGCGCATGGGTAATCCTGACTTTCCAACTTTTTACATTTACAAGCTGCATCATCCAGTCTTGCTCCTGTAAACAGACAAGTCACGTGATATATAAAATCCACAGGCTTAGCATCCACGCCTTGTGCATCCAACTTTTTTGCCTCCAACTCCTCACTGTCCTTACCTTCCAAGTGATTGGGATCCTTAGCATCCAAGTTTTTGGCATGCAAGTCCACACCATCCTTGCCTTACAAGTCATTGGGATCCTCAGCATCCAAGTTTTTTGCATGCAAGTCCTCAGTATCCTTACCTTCCAAGTCATTGGGATCCTCAGCATCCATTTTTTTTGCATGCAAGTCCTCAGCACCCTTACCTTCCAAGTCATTGGGATCCTCAGCATCCAATTTTTTTGCATGCAAGTCCTCAGCATACTTACCTTCCTTACCTTGCAATTCTCTAGCATCCCTGCCATATGGGACTTTATCATATGGGGCTTTGCGCAAAACTCCAAACACGACCAAACCATCACATGCAACCCGCTCTGTGACCTGCCAATTTGTCCCTTCGACAATCTGACGCTTTACCTTTGGAAACATCATAGTTGTATAAATATAAGAGGCAGCAATCTCCAGAGGGTGTGCATTCAGCTTAGTGAAGGGTATCGTATGTGTTGCTACTGCGTCTAATGCTGCTTCAGTCTTACGCATTATGGATACACAGTGCTCAACATGCTGCAACAAATCAACAAGCTGCATCTTCCTGTTCAGGTGCACATGAAGCCTTGAGTTGAGAGACTCACTCCTCTGATTACTCATCATGCCTAGGAAATATCTACCCTTTGTGTACGCAGCAGCCCATTTGTGTCGTAGCTCGTACATCCTGTTAACCCATGACGACCTCTTGCCCGTTGGTTTTATTTTGAACCGAACCTTATAAGCCTCCCATCTTTTCTCAAACTCATCAACATCCCAACGACGGTAAATGAATTCCCTAAATTGCTCCAGCTTTTCCTTGCGGAGGTGCATCACCATATTCTCCTCGATATGCCACGTGCACAAACGATGATCTGTTCCGGTCCAGACGGTAGCTATTGCTTTAGCCATTGCACCGTCCCCATCGGTGATTGCTGAAATTGGTGCCGTCTGGGACATTGCCTCCAAAAATACATGAAGAAGCCACTGGTATGATGCAACTGTCTCGTCTGACACTAGACCGACCCCAAACAAAACTGTGCTGCGGTGATGGTTCAGACCAACAAATGGAACAAACGGAAGCCTGTACTTGTTAGACCGATATGTACTGTCGAACACCACGACACCACCAAAGGCAACATAGTCGATGCGGGATTGTGAGTCAGCCCAGAATATGTTCCTCAAATGGCCTTCGCTGTCTTTTGTGTATTTGAAAAAGAATTCCAGGTCTGCTTTTTCTGTGCAATCATATAGGTGAGCAAATATCTAGCGTCACTGCCTTCTATCTTGCGCTTCTTCTGGACTGAAACATGGTTGTATAGATCTCGATCTATAAATCCAAGCTTGTCGGGACCTCCAACATTCTTCTCCATTACATTCGTAATCTGATGTGTTCGAAGTCCACCGACAGCATACTCGATGACATCGGCCTTTTGTGCGTCAGTCATTCTATGATGAGCCGACAAGTACGGAGTCAGGTCAGCAGGGACAAACAGATGGTTATGCTTGTCCACAAAATTCTTGACGAACCAGAGGCCACTGCTATCTTGTAGCTCAACCTGAAAAAGAGCGGGACACCCACATCGAGAAAGACCCCTCGGTGTTCTTTTTCTTTTAGTTCTGTTAAAGTGCTTAAGGGCCCGCCATCCTTGTTTGCAGCACTTGTATGTCCTTCTGTATGCATTTTGTTTCGGACCCGGACCCCTGTATTTCAGATCATCCTTTCTAACACCAAATCCTTTTTTCTCGCATAGCCTACGTAGAACATGTAGGCTTCTTCCTCAGTCCTGAACGTCTTCTTCACAATCTCTAAGTATTCCATACACTCATTCAGGTCTGAACTAGCCATGCCTTTATTATCAATTCCTTTACCTTGTATGTGTACATCATCCATGTCTATGACATTCTTGCCTGCATCCTCATTATCCTTATCATCCATGCACATACCATCCATTCCTTTGGGGTCCATGCCTTTGCCTTTGTTGCCTCTATGACCCATGTCCTTGTCGTCCTTGCCTGTATCACCCAAGTTTTTGCCATCGTTGCCTTTATCATCCATGTCGTTATGCTGCCAGCGGAAACAGATAGTCAATGTTACGGATGGATAGCATACGTTACCGAAATTATGCACTACTCTGCTTAAATAATTGATTTAATTTTTCATATCGGATTCATGTACCTAACTCAGTCCTTCAAAAGCTGTAAGTAAATATGCCCTGACTAAATCCAGAAATTTATAATTGATTGTACTAGCTCTAACTGATGATCTCCTAACTAAATCCAAAGTCCACGAGTCCTTCAAATGCCTTGATAGATCCACCCTGATAGATCAATTATCTCCAAACTCCATTCAAAATTATATCCTAACTAAATCCAAATTATCTCGTAACAAAATCCAAAAGTATGTCCTAACTAAATCCAAATTATCTCCTAACTAAATCCAAAATAAGTCCAAACTCCATACAAAATAATTATCTCCTAACTAAATCCAAAATATCTCGAAACTCAATTCAAAAGTTGAATCCAAATCTGCTGACAACTTTCTCATGCCACATAATCCTAACTAAGTCCTTCAATATGTCGTAGCTACATCCGACTTACACTTCCTTTCAATCGTAATCTCATCACAACTTTCTGAAAAGATAAACACTAATCCTCAGATGACATATCCTAAACTCTAAGCAAATCCGAACGAAATCTCCTCACAACTTTCTGAAACGATAAACCCTAAACCTCACATGACATATCCTAAACCCGAATCAAATCCGACCCCTATTGGTTCTATATGCAGAAGGGACCAGAAAAGATTTGAGATGGCTAGGCACTTACAGCGAAGATCCGGCGTGAAAAAGTTGATGCACGTCGATGAGGATGATGTGGCCTCTCGGGTCAGGGAAGGTAGCGTCCGCTCGGGGAAGGATCTGGCGCCGCGACCCGACTGGGGTGACTTGCGATGGAGGGAGTGAGGGGGAGTAGGAGCAGGAGGGGTACACACGGCGAGTGCGATCGGCGGCGATCGAGGGCGCCGGGGGCGATCGAGGGCGCCGGAGGCGATCGGCGGCGATCGAGGGCGCCCGAGGTTAAGGCTCGAGAGGAGGAGAGAGGACGAACCGCTCGAACCAAAATTCAAAAGAGTACGCACGATGATGAGACCTCTATAATGAAGTGCTTTATTAATGCAATTAATTTAATCAAAAAATTTAGGACGATAATACCCCTGGACCAAATTGGGCCGATTAAAGGTTTAAAAAAATTAGGTCGAAAATACCCTTGGGCTTAAAAAGGCCCAATTATTCTCATCCGTTAGATCGGCCATATAATACATGTGCTCTGGTGTATTATAATGCATCGTAAAATCTCCCCCAAAAAAAGACAATTTCAGCCAAAGTTGCACTCTAGCAGGAGTATGTAGCAGGTGAAACACTGACCTCCTCAGCCGAACATGGTGCACAAAGGTTTTTGTAACTTCACCTCCTTCTCTTCAACGGACTAGAGTGAAAGAAGGATGGTTTAGCAAAGGTCCTACCACATGTGTCTAGTGCAGGTTCGGCTGAATTATTTGCTATTTGATGTGGTCTGTACCTAGCAGCGAAACTGGGTTGTATGAAGCTTATCATCGAGTCTGATAGTTTGACTGCGCTGGAGGCCATATCTGATCCTAATGCCTACATGGGAGTGGATGTCCCAATCATAGCAGAATGCTCCCTCATGTCAATGGATTATGCTTCTATCAGTTTTGATTATTGTACAAGAGAGGCAAACTTGATAGCGGATGGTTTAGCAAAGCACTGTTTCAGCATTAGTAAATCAGAAGAGTGGGAGACCATCGTCCCTGACTTTATTCTCCACCATTATGTAAACGATCTTGCTGTTATTTGAGGAATAAAGTTATTATGCTAAAAAAAACTAGAGTGAAAGAAGGACACGACGGAGCCGAACACAGCATCTCATCATTTTCATAACCTTTTGTGCTATGATGTGGGATGGATGCCTATGTTACAGATGATGAGCCATCGCACCATCCATGAGCTTATCCTCTTTGCGTTTGACACCAATTGACTACTCCCCCCGTTTCAAAATTCTTGTCTTAGATTTGTTAGACACGGGTAATTTACTAGTTTTTCCGTGAACCATTCATGGCTACATTCAGGCGCTTCCTCTCCCACGTCGTCTGCGCAGCCAACAGCAAGCCTGAGAAAGACAAGCTACGGCCATGGAACGCAGCTTAGCTGCCGGCGGTGGTTACCCGGAGCTTTCTCCGTGGTCCGTACAAAAATGAAGCAAAATGAGAGGACGTACGTGCGCGTGCTTCAGCATCAGCATCAACGTCTCCCATAACTAGTTAGCCACCCTTTGAGCTTTCCATGCCTCTTCTTCTTCCTCTAGACCAGACTTTTCCACGGGAGACCGACGTACGGGTGTGCACATCACGCGCGTGTTCGTGGTGTGTGGACGCAGCACGCCAGGCGATTAAATCTGAGCTCGACGGCGGGGGTAGTCAGCGGCATGCAGCTGGCGTACGTAACGGGTGGGGCACCGTGGCCACGCTTCTCATGCCGTGGCGGTCGACGTCGGCACGACCCGGTGTCTACGGGTGCAGTGGTTGACGAGGGCAGGCAGGGGCGGACGCACGTTGAAGGTTGCGGGGGCAGTTGCCTCCACTCGATTTTTCCTCGTACGCCTGGACTGATCGTGCCAAGCTACGTGTGCCCCCACTTGGCCATTACTTTGCCCCTAGTCAGCCTAATTTCTTGTTTATTTTCAGAAGCCCATGTATACAAAATCTGTAGAAGCCCACTACGTTATGGATCAGTGCGGCCCTAGACCCTCCCCCCTCCCCATGCACATCCACGCAGACACAAAGAGTAGCCCCGGGAACCTACCATTCGTCCCTGTGAACATTATAATAAATTAATAAAAGCTTCGTGAGGTTGTCTAAGAAAATAAAAAGTGGCGAATGCACAGTACGGCAGCCGCACAGCCGCCCCAATCCTGCCACTCGCCGCCGGCAATCAGTGACTTGCCGTCGCCTGTCTCTCGCGCTTGCACGCCGACTCCGCAACACAACCTCATCACTGGTTCTGCAATTTCAGCGTTCTAATTGACATCAAGACGTATAGTAGATCATTAAGGTTCTTCCTTTTCAAAAAAAAATGTTCGTTTGCAATTCCTGTGTATACAAACCATAATAGCATCATCAATTTATGTGCATAACTTACTGATTTAGATGACTAGATTGGTTCAAACAATTTTCTCATAAGATTTAAATTTTAGTACCAAACTTTTGTCTAGGCCGAGACACTCAAAATTACATTCGGATCATCTATTCTTACTAGTTCCCAGCAAGATGATTGCATATTACAATCCCAATCGGCATGAGGAAATCTGCCTCGTCCTATAAAGTTTAAGCAAAAGACAATTGTGACGACCAATCAACATTTTAGTGTCGATTGGTATGATCCATAGTCGTATTTGATTTGTAGAGAAGGGATTGCTAATTCTTTTCTCTAATTAAGTGATAATCAAATATTCTCAACAGGTGAAAAATCGCCGTGGGACAAAGCAAAAGGCAATGTGCTAAACTCTCCTTTTCGCTTGTATAAAGGCATCCTTCAATATTTTTCATTCCCCCTTCGTTTGATAATGTTTTTTTTCTTTCAGGTTGTTAGTTAGATTGTTAGGCAACGCATCAATGTTCTCTTACGGAACTTCAGAACAAGATATTGACACACTGATATAAGTCATTTTGTTTCAAATTGATAGTTTTTTTTTCATGGATTTGGTCAGCTCATGGAGAATGAAGCGATTATGCCTAGGTTTCAATTTATATGGACGACTGCATTGTTAATTCGAATATGACCATACATTATTGCCCCCTCTCAATTTTTTTCCTAGGTCCGCCCTTGAGGGCAGGTGCAGCTGATCGACGACGATGCCCGGCGCCTCTTTGCCCATAGCGCGACCGTGGAAGTACTGCTCGTGTAAAAGATGCCCGAGAACCCGTCTTCATATCTTGTACACCTTGTACTTTGTCGTTCCTAAAAATATTGCAGGGGGACTCTACTAAACTCTAAGTGTTGTGTATTTTGCATTCCAAAGCAAATTCAAATAATGCAGAAACTGAGCCATACGAAGATATGATCAAGTGGGAAGAAACATAGCCGCGCCACGCGGTTCAGAAGAGAAGAAAGGGTGCGGTATGGCCAACCCTACTCGTACCATTGGTCGAACCATACGGTGTTGCCTTCCACTAGTCGACTACTTCTGCCACATGTGATCGGATATTGGATGTGATGAACAGACAGACCCCAGACCTGGAAACAAAAGCAGAAAACCTCAACTCTGAAAAGGATCTGGAGGTGAAATTAGCAGAAGGGCACGACCATGCCATTGCCTCTGTCAAGGAGACTACAACATCAATCATCATCATCATCATCATGCACATCTTCGCTATCAACACCTCCATTCATCTCGTTGTAACCCCAAACCCTAGTGTGGATTCATATCGTGTGTTACATTAATCATTCATCTTAAATTACCATGAACACTTTGATGTTGTTTGTTCGAGAAGTTCCCTAGTTCTCGGGGATATAGAGAAACCCTAGTATATATATGAACTAAACGTCAATAAGATATTCGATCTCTAAAATTTGTTCTGAGTTAACTATTTTTCAGGATACCAAGTGAATGCCGACCACACAATATTTTTCCCTTGTGAACTTGAAGGATGTTGCTATCATTGTGAAGCAACGAGTTGAGGTACTGTGATGATATAAACTATCCATCTTCTTAGTGGCTCTTTGATAAGGGAAATAATGCCAAAAGCCTCCTGCCCTGTCTAGGAGAGACTCTTAACCATCGCCGAGAATCTACAACCGGGCTCCTCAAATGCTCCCTATACACTCAGGCGAACGACCCGGTCAGTGGCCAACCACAAAAAAGTGACCCACCCAGGCACCTTAAACTGGCCTTATACGCGTGGGCTGACCGGCACCCTTCATTCCAGACCAACTATGGTGAGGCGTGAACGCACTTGGGCGCATCCGCCACGTCCTTTGTCCGCTTTTTGTCCATTTAAATCGTCTGCTTTCGCGTTTGGGTCGGCATTTGCGCCCAACACTGGTCTGACCCATGTTTGAGTTCACGGGCGAAAAAATAAATAACAATAATATTTTGAAATTAAAAATGTTAATTAAACATAAATGCCGGCGACAAAGGCCGGCGAGAGTCCACAAGACATTATATTAATTAAAAACATTTAATAAAGCTAAAAACAAGGAGGAGGCACGCTGCCCTAGGTGTCCTCGTCATCAATGGCGGAGCCGGTGAGGTCGACGAGCGTCGGCGCCGGGCTAGCCTAGGGGAACACCATCTCCAAGGCTATGGCGACGTCCTGCGGCGCTGGTGTACGCCGCCGACTTGGCAGCGCGGGCCCGACGCTCCTCCTCCTCCGCCTCGCGCTCCCACTGCTCAAGGCGCTCGCCCTCGCGAAGCTCCTCCGCCAGCCAGCACGTTCGCCACTGCTCGTGTTAGAGCTTATCCTGCGCCAGCGTGGCCCCAAACCAGATGGGTGGCGCACTGACCCACTCGCGCACCTCTCCTTGCCTGGTGTACCGCTGGGGCGTCAGCAGATCCGGGGATGGCGCCGACTCGGGCTTGACGGGGGACGACGACATCAGCGGCAGCACGACGCAGTCTCCAGAAGCGGAGAGTGTGATGGCCTCCGACAGGCACGCCTGGTACGCCGCCTCCTCCGTCGTTGCCTTGCGTTGCTCGTCCTCTTCGCTTTCCTTCATAGCAGCCGCCAGCGCCGCCTGGTAAGCGGCCTCCTCCTCCTCCTGGTCCTCGGCGCGCACAACGGGGGCGGCGGGGTGCCAGCCCGCACATGTTGGACATCGCGCAGGCGCTCCTCCTCGTGCTCAAGGGCGAACCAGACCTCCCAATCAGGAGAGTCTGCAGCGTAGACGGGGTTCAGGCACTACTTTGGCGTCAGCGGATCCCACCGGCGACGCACCTCCTCCGCGTGCGCTCTGCCGTCCGCGGCACTGCCGGCACTGGGATCCTATCTGGATCCAAATGCCAGTCATGTGGCAAGATTACATCGAGGTACGGGAGGGAGATGCGGTGCTCCCAGTGCCACCTCGCCTAGTGCACTGGGATGCTTATTCGCTGCCTAGGCGGGTGGGAAGACATCGGCGAAGGCAGGGGAGCGCGCGCGAAGGACCGGCGAGGGCCTTGCCCTTGTTCTTGCCGGCGAAGAAGCCCATGGTGGCTCGAGCTAGGCTAGAGTTGTCACTAGTGGGGGAGCAGCGGGGTGTCTAGATGGGGACGGGAGACTGGAAGTGGATGAGCCCCCCCTGCACGCTCGGATTAAAAAAGGACACTCACCATCGCTGACGCGTGGGTCCGTAGTCTGTGGTCGTCATTAATAAAGATGCGGAGGTAGTTGACTGGCCGCCATGTGGGGACGCGATGGACACCGAGCGGATGCACGACGCCTCCACGTTGATGCATTTGAGGCCCAAATTTGGGCCAAAATGGGTATATGATGTCTACTACGCAACTTTATCCTTGTAGACATATGTCGGACCTCCAAGCAGAGTTTTGTAGGACGATAGCAAATTTCCCTCAAGTGGATGACCTAAGCTTTTATCAATCCGTGGGAGGCGTAGGATGAAGATGGTCTCTCTCAAACAACCCTGCAATCAAATACAAGAAATCTCTTGTGTCCCCAACACACTCAATACAATGAAAAATTGTATAGATGCACTAGTTCGGCGAGGAGATGGTGATACAAGTGTAGTATGGATAGTAGATATAGGTTTTTGTAATCTGAAAAAATAAAAACAACAAGGTAGCAAGTGATAAAATGGAGCACAAACGATATTGCAATGGTTGAAAATAAGGCCTAGGGTTCATACTTTCACTAGTGCAATCTCTCAACAGAGCTAACATAATTGAATCATATAACAATCCCTCAAAGTGCGACAAAGAGTCACTCCAAATTTCTTATCTAGCGGAGAACATAAGACGACATTGTTTGTATGGTACGAAACCACCTCAAAGTTATTCTTACCGGTCAATCGTTGAGCTATTCCTATAAGTGTCACAAACAACCCTAGAGTTCGTACTAAAATAACACCATATGATATGCATCAACCAACTCTTATGTCACCTAGATACTACAATGTCACCACAAGTATTCGTGAGTCAATTATACGATACACATCAAACAACTTCAGATTCATAATATTCAATCCAACACAAAAAAAACTTCAAAGAGTATGCCAAAATTTCTACCAGAGAAAGTAGGACGAAAACGTGCATCAACCCTATGCATAGATTACCCCAATGTCACCTCGGGAATCCGCGAGTTGATTGCCAAAACATACATCAAGTGAATCAATATAATACCCCATTGTCACCGCGTGTATCCATATGCAAGACATACATCAAGTGTTCTCAAATCCAAAATATTCACTCCGATAATAGTGAACCTTGATGTCTACTACTCAACCTTCTTCTTGTAGACGTTGTTGGGCCTCCAAGTGCAGAGGTTTGTAGGACAGTAGCAAATTTCCCTCAAGTGGATGACCTAAGGTTTATCAATCCGTGGGAGGCGTAGGATGAAGATGGTCTCTCTCAAACAACCCTGCAACCAAATAACAAAGAGTCTCTTGTGTCCCCAACACACCCAATACAATGGTAAATTGTATAGGTGCACTAGTTCGGCGAAGAGATGGTGATGCAAGTGCAATATGGATGGTATATATAGGTTTTTGTAATCTGAATTTATAAAAACAGCAAGGTAACTAATGATAAAAGTGAGCACAAACGGTTTTGCAATGTGCTGAAACAAGGCCTAGGGTTCATACTTTCACTACTACAAGTTCTCTCAATGATAATAACATAATTGGATTATATAACTATCCCTGAGCATGCAACCACTAGTAGAAAAAACCCCATTCATCCCGGTTGGTAAGGGCCTTTTGTCCCGGTTTGTGAACCGGGACTAAAGGGTCGTTACTAATGCCCTAGCACTTTAGTCCCGGTTCTTACATGAACCGGGACAGATGTGCCTCCACGTGGCCGGTGCGCCGAGCCCAGGCAGGAGGGCCTTTGGTCCCGGTTGGTGGCACCAACCCGGGACCAATAGGCATCCACGCGTCAGCATTTTAGGGGCTGGGGGTTTTGTTTTTGTTTTTTTGAAAGGGGGGGGGTTGGGGGTTTTGGGGGTTTAATTTAGGTGTTTCATATATTGTGTTAGCTAGCTAATTAATAGAGAGAAGTGTCATCTCTTATGTCGGTGCTTGGTCGATGCTATATATACGTATATATAGAGAGAACTATACACGCTAGCTAGTAAAAAAATGAAGGAAACAGAAGATCGTCATGAACATATGCATACAGAGAGAAGTCCTTCTCCGAGAGATTGGTCGAACAACAAGTTCTCGTATATTTATCCGACACTACCGACTACATATATACAATAATTATCTCTTACAGTATAATCTCCTAATTATATATGAACACAGGGTCCACATAGTATTCTCCGTCTTCAGCGATCACATGGTCAAGGAAGAATGCCGCCAATTCCTCTTGAATTGCTCGCATACTATCTGGTTCTAGGAGTTCATCCCGCATCCGAAACATCTAATTTGAACAAGGGGGTCAATACATATATATATATATATGAATAAATGAAACTCAACACAAATGATGGTAATAAAATAAAATTGTGAATATTATTGGTTACGCACTTCATATTGTTCATCAGAGTACCCCCGTTCACACGTCGTGTGGCGGATGGACTCGCAAACGTAGTATCCACAGAAATCATTGCCTTGTTCCTGCCACAACCACTTTACAAGAAATAGAGGTCAATCAAACTGATAAGAAAGCATGCCAAATGGTATTGATGAAACTAGCACTTGAATCACTAGGAGATGCGCGGAACATGTTACTATAGTACTTACTTTCGGGTGTCTAAATTGCAGCTTCTTCGGCAGTCCCGAAGCTTTTTTGGTGAATTTTCTCCAAACCCTGCCAGACAAAGAAAACAATTACTTGATATCAGGAAATGAACAAAGTTGCTGATATGGTGGATAATGATCGATTTAACTTACTTCTCGAGCATTTGAGTCATGTCCGCATAGTCCTAGGGATCTTTTCGTCTCGAGTCTAAGACGGTTACTAGTCCCCGCTCAAGCTTAATCTCTAGGAGAATATAGTGGAACCTGCGCACGCATGCGTAACTCATCAATTACATTACTATAACCTGGTCTAATAAGGGAAACCGAATATGCACAAGACAGTAACACTCACTTAAAGTTGTAAGGAAAGAGTATTATATCTTTATTTTCATTTATTACCAACGATCATAGCAAGTTGGCCTCGGTATCTTTAGTATGATATTTAACCTCAGTTGCATCTATGAGATTTGTGTTAATGAACCCAGTATCACCGATTTGTCTTTTCTTCAATTCGGCGATCTTCAATCTGCATAATATAGTGAGGATAATTATAAATACATGCAATGAAAGAGCTAACCTATATAGAGAGACTTAATGACAGAAGTAGTACTACTTACAGACAGTAGCAAGTGACTGTTGCTTTATCGAGGGCCTTTTGATTGAAAAACTGGAAAAACTCCTCAAATGGAACATTCAACAGTTCAATTCCAATGAGGCCATGCTCCTCTCTAACTCTCAGCGTAAAAATATTCCTCCCCCAGACTCTCTGCAGGTTTTCATGTACCAATCATGGAATCTTCGCATCATCGTTGTTAAAGATCTTTCATCTTTGACGAGAGGCTTCCTGTACTCGTATTTGTGTTCCTCCACCTCCAAGAAATCATAATGTACATCGCCGGGCAAGTAATCTCCAAGATTGCTATAACCGGCCACCATCCTCGGATCATTAGTGACGATGTCGCTAGACACCTTGAGCGGGGGGCACGATTGCTTCGCTTGTTTGCCGAGCTGGGCAATTTTTTCCCAGCTCATCGTTCTTTTATCCTTTGATCACTGACAGTACTTCTCGATTGCTCCGCTTCGACAAATGACTTTGCAATAATGCGCTCATAGTTGCCTTTCGGCGGAGCCTTTGCTGGTTTTTTCAGGGCAGCCAGAGTGCGCTTCGCTTTCACCGGATCTACCTTCTCCTTCGGAGGTGGATGTTTCTTTGCTTTCACCCCTTCAAAGAAGTTCGTCACTTCGGCTCGCGCGATCTTCGCATTCTCCTCCGGGGTCCTCTCGTATGGGAACTTCTCTGGAGTCTTCAGAGAAGGACCGAATCTGTATTGCCTCCCGCCTCTGGCTGTACTGCTAGACGCCGGCAGAGCAGACGGAGCGGTTGCGGTTGTCTTCTTTCCTTGCTTACGAGGCGGAGGAGAAGGACTACGACGCGCCGGAGCAGCCGGAGCGGCGGCGGGTCTCTTCCGCCCTTGCTGACGAGGCGGAGAAGGAGGAGGCTGGCTGCTCGGGCGCACCGGTGCAGGCGGAGAAGGAGGCGAAGTGCCGCCACGCGCCGGAGAAGGAGGCTGAGTGCCCTGATCACTCACCGGTGGAGGAGGCAGAGGAGGAGGCGGAGTGCCCTGACTCGCCGGAGGAGGAGGAGGAGGCGGAGGCGTCCAGTTTAGAAGGTTGATGAGCTCCTTCCGCCATAGGCATGGAGTCAATAGACAAGAACCCAGCCGAGTCCCCCCTTCACCGGTAGGGTAGTCAAGCTGGAGGTCCTCAACTCCCTCCATTATTTCGTCCACCGTCACCCTGGCATATCCTTCTGGAATCGGACGACAGTGAAAAGTTGCGCCGGGTTCAGGAGGTCGAACAGAGCCGACAGCCGCCTTGACTTTGAAGTTCTGCCATTGCGTCATAAGGTGGATATGTTGAGACTCCGTGATAGCATCGTTAGGGAACGTAGTAATTTCAAAAAATTTCCTACGCACACGCAAGATCATGGTGATGCATAGCAACGAGAGGGGAGAGTGTTGTCTACGTACCCTCGTAGACCGGAAGCGGAAGCGTTAGCACAACGCGGTTGATGTAGTCGTACGTCTTCACGGCCCGACCGATCAAGCACCGAAACTACGGCACCTCCGAGTTTAGCACACGTTCAGCTCGATGACGATCCCCGGACTCCGATCCAGCAAAGTGTCGGGGAAGAGTTCCGTCAGCACGACGGCGTGGTGACGATCTTGATGTTCTACCGTCGCAGGGCTTCGCCTAAGCACCGCTACAATATTATCGAGGATTATGGTGGAGGGGGGCACCGCACACGGCTAAGAGATCAATGATCAATTGTTGTGTCTCTGGGGTGCCCCCTTGCCCCCGTATATAAAGGAGTGGAGGAGGGGGCCGGCCAAGGAGGGTGGCGCGCCCAAGGGGGGGAGTCCAACTCCCACCGGGAGTAGGACTCCCCTTTTTCCTATTAGGAGTAGGAGAGGGAAGGAAGAGGAAGGAGGGAGGAAGGAAAGGGGGGGCCCCCCTCCCAATTCGGATTGGGCTTGGGGGGGGCGCCCCCTCCCTTGCTCCTTTCCCCTCCTTTCCACTAAGGCCCAATAAGGCCCATATACCTCCCGGGGGGTTCCGATAACCTCCCGGTGATCCGGTATTGTCCCAATCTCACCCGGAACCTTTCCGGTGTCCAAATATAGTCGTCCAATATATCGATTTATGTCTCGACCATTTCGAGACTCCTCGTCAAGTCCGTGATCACATCCGGGACTCCGAACAACCTTCGGTACATCAAAATATAAAACTCATAATGAAACTGTCATCGTAACGTTAAGCGTGCGGACCCTACGGGTTCGAGAACAATGTAGACATGACCGAGACACGTCTCCGGTCAATAACAAATAGCGGAACCTGGATGCTCATATTGGCTCCTACATATTCTACGAAGATCTTTATCGGTCAGACCGCATAACAACATACGTTGTTCCCTTTGTCATCGGTATGTTACTTGCCCGAGATTCGATCGTCGGTATCTCAATACCTAGTTCAATCTCGTTACCGGCAAGTCTCTTTACTCGTTCCGTAATACATCATCTTGCAACTAACTTATTAGTTGCATTGCTTGCAAGGCTTAAGTGATGTGCATTACCGAGAGGGCCCAGAGATACCTCTCCGACAATCGGAGCGACAAATCCTAATCTCGAAATACGCCAACCCAACATGTACCTTTGGAGACACCTGTAGAGCACCTTTATAATCACCCAGTTACGTTGTGACGTTTGGTAGCACACAAAGTGTTCCTCCGGTAAACGGGAGTTGCATAATCTCATAGTCATAGGAACATGTATAAGTCATGAAGAAAGCAATAGCAACATACTAAACGATCGGGTGCTAAGCTAATGGAATGGGTCATGTCAATCACATCATTCTCCTAATGATGTGATCCCGTTAATCAAATGACAACTCATGTCTATGGTTAGGAAACATAACCATCTTTGATCAACGAGCTAGTCAAGTAGAGGCATACTAGTGACACTCTGTTTGTCTATGTATATACATGTATTATGTTTCCGGTTAATACAATTCTAGCATGAATAATAAACATTTATCATGATATAAGGAAATAAATAATAACTTTATTATTGCCTCTAGGGCATATTTCCTTCAGTTCTCCCACTTGCACTAGAGTCAATAATCTAGTTCACATCGCCATGTGATTTAACATCAATAGTTCACATCACCATGTGATTAACACCCATAGTTCACATCGTCATGTGACCAACACCCAAAGGGTTTACTAGAGTCAATAATCTAGTTCACATCGCTATGTGATTAACACCCAAAGAGTACTAAGGTGTGATCATGTTTTGCTTGTGAGAGAAGTTTAGTCAACGGGTCTGCCACATTCAGATCCGTAATATTTTGCAAATTTCTATGTCAACAATGCTCTGCACGGAGCTACTCTAGCTAATTGCTCCCACTTTCAATATGTATCCAGATTGAGATTAGAGTCATCTGGATCAGTGTCAAAATTTGCATCGACGTAACCCTTTACGACAAACCTTTTTTCACCTCCATATACGAGAAACATATCCTTAGTCATTTTCAGGTACTTCAGGATGTTCTTGACCGCTGTCCATTGATCCACTCCTGGATTACTTTGGTACCTCCCTGCTAGACTTATAGCAAGGCACACATCAGGTCTGGTACACAACATTGCATACATGATAGAGCCTATGGCTGAAGCATAGGGAACATCTTTCATTTTCTCTCTATCTTCTGCAGTGGTCGGGCATTGAGTCTGACTCAACTTCACACCTTGTAACACAGGCAAGAACCCTTTCTTTGCTTGATCCATTTTGAACTTCTTCAAAATCAAGGTATGTGCTTTGTGAAAGTCCAATTAAACGTCTTGATCTATCTCTATAGATCTTTATGCCTAATATGTAAGCAGCTTCACCGAGGTCTTTCATGGAAAAACTCTTATTCAAGTATCCCTTTATGCTATCCAGAAATTCTATATCATTTCCAATCAGTAATATGTCATCCACATATAATATCAGAAATGCTACAGAGCTCCCACTCACTTTCTTGTAAATACAGGCTTCTCCAAAAGTCTGTATAAAACCAAATGCTTTGATCATACTATCAAAGCGTTTATTCCAACTCCGAGAGGCTTGCACCAGTCCATAAATGGATCGCTGGAGCTTGCACACTTTGTTAGCTTCCTTTGGATCGACAAAACCCTCTGGTTGCATCATATAAAACTCTTCTTCCAAAAATCCATTCAGGAATGCAGTTTTGACATCCATCTGCCAAATTTCATAATCATAAAATGCGGCAATTGCTAACATGATTCGGACAGACTTAAGCATCGCTACGGGTGAGAAGGTCTCATCGTAGTTAATCCCTTGAACTTGCCGAAACCCTTTTGCGACAAGTCGAGCTTTGTAGACAGTAATATTACCGTCGGCGTCAGTCTTCTTCTTGAAGATCCATTTATTCTCAATTGCTTGCCGATCATTCGGCAAGTCAACCAAAGTCCACACTTTGTTCTCATACATGGATCCCATCTCAGATTTCATGGCTTCAAGCCATTTTGCGGAATCTGGGCTCACCATCGCTTCTTCATAGTTCGTAGGTTCATCATGATCTAGTAGCATGACTTCCAGAACAGGATTGCCGTACCACTCTGGCGCGGATCTTACTCTGGTTGATCTACGAGGTTCAGTAGTATCTTGTTCTGAAGTTTCATGATCATTATCATTAGCTTCCTCACTAATTGGTGTAGGTGTCATAGAAACAGTTTTCTGTGATGCACTACTTTCCAATAAGGGAGCAGGTACAGTTACCTCGTCAAGTTCTACTTTCCTCCCACTCACTTCTTTCGAGAGAAACTCCTTCTCAAGAAAGTTTCCGAACTTAGCAACAAAAGTCTTGCCTTCGGATCTGTGATAGAAGGTGTATCCAATAGTCTCCTTTGGATATCCTATGAAGACACATTTCTCCGATTTGGGTTCGAGCTTATCAGGTTGAAGCTTTTTCATATAAGCATCGTAGCCCCAAACTTTCAGAAACGACAACTTTGGTTTCTTGCCAAACCATAGTTCATAAGGCGTCGTCTCAACGGATTTTGATGGTGCCCTATTTAACGTGAATGCGGCCGTCTCCAAAGCATAACCCCAAAACGATAGCGGTAAATCAGTAAGAGACATCATAGATCGCACCATATCTAGTAAAGTACGATTACAACATTCGGACACACCATTATGCTGTGGTGTTCCGGGTGGTGTGAGTTGCGAAACTATTCCGCATTGTTTCAAATGTACACCAAACTCGTAACTCAAATATTCTCCTCCACGATCAGATCGTAGAAACTTTATTTTCTTGTTACGATGATTTTCAACTTCACTCTGAAATTCTTTGAACTTTTCAAACGTTTCAGACTTATGTTTCATTAAGTAGATATACCCATATCTGCTTAAGTCATCTGTGAAGGTGAGAAAATAACGATATCCACCACGAGCCTCAATATTCATCGGACAACATACATCTGTATGTATGATTTCCAACAAATCTGTTGCTCTCTCCATAGTACCAGAGAACATCGTTTTAGTCATCTTGCCCATGAGGCACGGTTCGCAAGTACCAAGTGATTCATAATCAAGTGGTTCCAAAAGTCCATTAGTATGGAGTTTCTTCATGCGCTTTACACCGATATGACCTAAACGGCAGTTCCACAAATAAGTTGCACTATCATTATCAACTCTGCATCTTTTGGCTTCAACATTATGAATATGTGTGTCACTACTATAGAGATTCAATAAGAATAGACCATTCTTCAAGGGTGCATGATCATAAAAGATATTACTCATATAAATAGAACAACCATTATTCTCTAATTTAAATGAATAACCGTCTCGCATCAAACAAGATCCAGATATAATGTTCATGCTTAACGCTGGCACCAAATAACAATTATTTAGGTCTAATATTAATCCCGAAGGTAGATGTAGAGGTAGCGCGCCGACCGCGATCACATCGACTTTGGAACCGTTTCCCACGCGCATAGTCACCTCGTCCTTAGCCAATCTTCGCTTAATCCGTAGTCCCTGTTTTGAGTTGCAAATATTAGCAACAAAACCAGTATCAAATACCCAGGTGCTACTGCGAGCATTAGTAAGGTACACATCAATAACATGTATATCACATATACCTTTGTTCACCTTGCCATCCTTCTTATCCGCCAAATACTTGGGGCAGTTCCGCTTCCAGTGACCAGTCTGCTTGCAGTAGAAGCACTCAGTTTCAGGCTTAGGTCCAGACTTGGGTTTCTTCTCTTGAGCAGCAACTTGCTTGCTGTTCTTCTTGAAGTTCCCCTTCTTCTTCCCTTTGCCCTTTTTCTTGAAACTAGTGGTATTGTTGACCATCAACACTTGATGCTCCTTCTTGATTTCTACCTCCGCAACTTTCAGCATTGCGAAGAGCTCGGGAATAGTCTTATTCATCCCTTGCATATTATAGTTCATCACGAAGCTCTTGTAGCTTGGTGGAAGTGATTGGAGAATTCTGTCAATGACGCTATCATCCGGAAGATTAACTCCCAGTTGAATCAAGTGATTACAATACCCAGACATCTTGAGTATATGCTCACTGATAGAACTGTTCTCCTCCATCTTGCAGCTATAGAACTTATTGGAGACTTCATATCTCTCAATCCGGGCATTTGCTTGAAATATTAACTTCAGCTCCTGGAACATCTCATATGCCCCATGACGTTCAAAACGTCATTGAAGTCCCGGTTCTAAGCCGTAAAGCATGGCACATTGAACTATCGACTAGTCATCAGCTTTGCTCTGCCAGACGTTCATAACATCTGGTGTTGCTCCAGCAGTAGGCCTGGCACCCAGCGGTGCTTCCAGGACGTAATTCTTCTTTGCAGCAATGAGGATAATCCTCAAGTTACGGACCCAGTCCGTGTAATTGCTACCATCATCTTTCAACTTTGCTTTCTCAAGGAACGCATTAAAATTCAACGGAACAACAGCACGGGCCATCTATCTACAATCAAACATAAGCAAGATACTATCAGGTACTAAGTTCATGATAAATTTAGGTTCAATTAATCATATTACTTAAAGAACTCCCACTTAGATAGACATCCCTCTAATCCTCTAAGTGATTACGTGATCCAAGTCAACTAAACCATGTCCGATCATCACGTGAGATGGAGTAGTTTCATTGGTGAACATCACTATGTTGATCATATCTACTATGTGATTCACGCTCGACCTTTCGATCTCCGTGTTCCGAGGCCATATCTGTATATGCTTGGCTCGTCAAGTATAACCTGAGTATTCTGCGTGTGCAACTGTTTTGCACCCGTTGTATTTGAACGTAGAGCCTATCACACCCGATCACGTGGTGTCTCAGCATGAAGAACTTTTGCAACGGTGCATACTCAGGGAGAACACTTCTTGATAATTAGTGAGAGATCATCTTATAATGCTACCGTCAATCAAAGCAAGATAAGATGCATAAAAGATAAACATCACATGCAATCAATATAAGTGATATGATATGGCCATCATCATCTTGTGCTTGTGATCTCCATCTCCGAAGCACCGTCGTGATCACCATCGTCACCGGCGCGACACCTTGATCTCCATCATAGCATCGTTGTCGTCTCGCTAATCTTATGCTTCCACGACTATCGCTAACGCTTAGTGATAAAGTAAAGCATTACAGCGCAATTGCATTGCATACAATAAAGCGATAACCATATGGCTCCTGCCAATTGCCGATAACTCGGTTACAAAACATGATCATCTCATACAATAAAATTTAGCATCATGTCTTGACCATATCACATCACAACATGCCCTGCAAAAACAAGTTAGACGTCCTCTACTTTGTTGTTGCATGTTTTACGTGGCTGCTACGGGCTTAAGCAAGAACCAATCTTACCTACGCTTCAAAACCACAACGATAGTTTGTCAAGTTGGTGCTGTTTTAACCTTCACAAGGAACGGGCGTAGCCACACTCGGTTCAACTAAAGTTGGAGAAACTGTCACCCGCAAGCCACCTATGTGCAAAGCACGTCGGGAGAACCGGTCTCGCGTAAGCGTACGCGTAATGTCGGTCCGGGCCGCTTCGTCCAACAATACCGCCGAACCAAAGTATGACATGCTGGTAAGCAGTATGACTTATATCACCCACAACTCACTTGTGTTCTACTCGTGCATATAACATCAACACATAAAAACTAGGCTCGGATGCCACAGTTGGGTTTCGTAGTAATTTCAAAAAATTTCCTACGCACACGCAAGATCATGGTGATGCATAGCAACAAGAGGGGGAGAGTGTGATCTACGTACCCTTGTAGATCGACAACGGAAGAGTTAACTTTGGTTGATGTAGTCGTACGTCTCCATGGCCCGACCGATCAAGCACCGAAACTACGGCACCTCCGAGTTCTAGCACATGTTCAGCTCGATGACGATCCCCGGACTCCGATCCAGCAAAGTGTTGGAGAAGAGTTCCGTCAGTACGACGGCGTGGTGACGATCTTGATGTACTACCGTCGCAGGGCTTCGCCTAAGCACCGCTACAATATTATCGAGGACTACGGTGGAAGGGGGCACCGCACACGGCTAAGAATATGATCACGTGGATCAACTTCTGTCCTTAGGGGTGCCTCTTGCCTCCGTATATAAAGGTTCAAAGGGGGGGGGGCGGCCGGCCAAGAGGAGGCGCGCCAGGAGGAGTCCTACTCCCTCCGGGAGTAGGACTCCCCCCCTTTTCTAGTTGGAATAGGATTCGCGGAGGGGGGAAAAGAGGAGAGAGAGGAGGAAGGGGGGCCGGCCCCCTCTCCTTGTCCTATTCGGACCAAGGGGGGAGCGGCACGCGGCCCATCTCTGGCCACCTCTCCTCTCTTCCACTAAGGCCCACTAAGGCCCATATACCTCCCGGGGGGGTTCCGGTAACCTCCCGGTAATCCGGTAAAATCCCAGTTTCACCCGGAACACTTCCGATATCCAAACATAGGCTTCCAATATATCAATCTTTATGTCTTGACCATTTCGAGACTCCTCGTCATGTCTGTGATCACATCCGGGACTCCGAAAAACCTTCGGTACATCAAAATGCATAAACTCATAATATAACTCTCATCGAAACCTTAAGCGTGAGGACCCTACGGGTTCGAGAACAATGTAGACATGACCGAGACACGTCTCCGGTCAATAACCAATAGCGGGACCTGGATGCCCATATTGGTTCCTACATATTCTACGAAGATCTTTTATCGGTCAGACCGCATAACAACATACGTTGTTCCCTTTGTCATCGGCATGTTACTTGCCCGAGATTCGATCGTCGGTATCCCATACCTAGTTCAATCTCGTTACCGGCAAGTCTCTTTACTCGTTCCGTAATACATCATCATGCTACTAACTCATTAGTTGCAATGCTTGCAAGGCTTCAGTGATGTGCATTACCGAGAGGGCCCAGAGATACCTCTCCGATAATCGGAGTGACAAATCCTAATCTCGAAATACGCCAACCCAACATGTACCTTTGGAGACACCTGTAGAGCTCCTTTATAATCACCCAGTTACGTTGTGACGTTTGGTAGCACACAAAGTGTTCCGCTGGCAAACGGGAGTTGCATAATCTCATAGTCATAGGAACATGTATAAGTCATGAAGAAAGCAATAGCAACATACTAAACGATCGGGTGCTAAGCTAATGGAATGGGTCATGTCAATCTGATCATTCAACTAATGATGTGATCCCGTTAATCAAATAACAACTCTTTGTCCATGGTTAGGAAACATAACCATCTTTGATTAACGAGCTAGTCAAGTAGAGGCATACTAGTGACACTCTGTTTGTCTATGTATTCACACATGTATTATGTTTCCGGTTAATACAATTCTAGCATGAATAATAAACTATTATCATGATACAAGGAAATAAATAATAACTTTTTATTGCCTCTAGGGCATATTTCCTTCAACCACGCGGAGCCAAGAAAGACACACAGTAATGCACACGCGGAGAGGAGTACGAGAGTTCACTGGTTCGGCTGCACTGCCATTGCTGCAGAATAACAGGGGGTGTGGGTGAGTGGAGGGATGGCCTGGCCAGCGGTGGGAGTAGTAGGGGGCGGTGAGGCCTCCGCGGCAGCACAGCCGGCCACGGGAGGCAGGAGCAGGCGGCATGACTGGCACTGCTTTGGGCGGCTGGAGCAAGAAGACCAGAGGTTGAAGAAGCACGACGGCCGTTGGATGGACATCGTACGGTCACTGCAGCTAGAATCATTTATATTGACTAAGTTGACAAAGCCCTTGATATGTCAACTTAGTAGGCCCACATGTCAGCTTCCGAAACGGTGTGCCCCAGATGTCAGGGGGAGGAATCATTTTTTGGGCGGGTGAAGCTAGAATATCCGAGATTGAAGAAGAAGCACGGCATCCGTTGGATGGACATCCAACAGCCACTGCTGCTAAAACCGTGTGTTGACTATAAGTTGACAAAGCCTTGCATACACGTCAACTCTGTTTTTTAGGGACGCGTCAACTTAGTAAGGCCAGAAGTGTGTGGCAGAGAACTTATAGCCTATTTGAGATTTGTAAAAATGTGTAGCCCATTTTTGAATTCTAATGGAATTTACTACAGCTCATTTACAGTTTGTTAAAAGTACAACCTATTTCAACCAACCGCTCAAAACAGAATTTAATAAAATTTCCCACATTTTGATGGGATCCGAAATATTTTTATCCTGAAAAATTTCTAGTCAGATTAAATACAATTTCAATATAATTTATATTACGTAAAAATCCAACGACACATTACGCTCGCAACCATTAATGAAATTAAAATTTCAATATCCAAAAATAATATTTTATAAAGTAATCACGTGTTTGGTGCATTTTTTTATATTTAATGCCCAGTTTTTATAATTGCGTCCCATTTATTATTTCTTAAAGCCCATTTTCTTGTTAAGCCTAATGCATCCCTCCTAGGAAAGATTTGCAGCCCAGCGGAGCGGAGAATAACAACTTGACCTTGTCTGGGTATTCCTAAAAAAAAGTACAGTTGGGCTAGCCATTTTCAGCTTGAAAAAAATTAATATCTGGGCTGGATATCTGGCCTGGGCTAGACGGGCCACAGCCCGCCAAGTTAATACCTGCAGCGATGTTTTCGTTGTTGTTCAGAGGAGAAAAATTAATATCTGGGCTAAACATAAAAAACTATGCAGTGCTCACACCTCAAAAACACAAATACTGCTTGAGCTGCTTGGTCCCAGCTGTCGGCCGCTTCTTGTGCAATTCTCTCATTTATGGAACTACATAGGTTAATAATGGTGTGGGACCATGATGTTAGGAAACCAGAAGGAAGCAAAATAAAATTATAGTTATATATATATATATAATAAGGAGGCACTTGCATACGTGAGGCTATGGACCTGGTGGGTCCCCATTGTCATCCTCTCCAAGTAAAGTCATCTCCTCGCCCGCGCGCGCTTTTCGCCCGAAACAGTCAGCGCCGCCCTCCCCGCTTCCCGGTGCAGGCGATTGCTCCGCCTTCAAACGACACAAGTGTCGTCCGTCCATCCATCTGCCGTCCACATTAATGATACACGGTTGCCGAGGCGGCTACTCCGGCGCCACACGTCCGTCCCTCCGCCCGCCCACCATTGCTATATAAACTGCTGCGCCGGCCACAGCCGCAGTCATCCGCATCCGTTCCCTTTCTCCTGTCCACACCATTATTGCCCACCATGGCTTCCTCGCGCTCCAGCGCTCTTCGGGATGGGCGGACGACGGACCACAAGGATATGGCAGCCATTGCTGCCGACCGGCTGGCCGGCAGGCAGCCGGAGGACAACGACGTCCCAATGGAGAACATGGTAGTCGACGATCCGGTGCCAACCCCCTCCTCCGCGCCATCCTCGCCGGTGCATTGCACCATGACCATCGGCGAGGCCCGTGCCCAATATATGGACAGGGTGAGGCAGGTGCGTGAGGAGCAGTTTCGGGAGGCGTAGGCCGATGCCGCCTACAACCACCATCTCCTCGAGGAGCACCTGCAGGCGGAGGAGCAGATCGCCGCAGAGCGGGCGGAGCAGGAGGCGCTGCTCGACTCATACCGCTCCGCCCGCAAGGGCCGCCTCGAGCGCTGGCGGTACCACATGCAGGTGACGGAGGCTGCGGACGCCTACAAAGAAGCTAGCAAAGAGGGCGATGAAGCGGGCGAGGCGCTGTTTGGCGAGACCGAGGACGAGGCAGAGGACAATGCCGGCTCCAACGATTCCCCGCTCCGCTGGCGTCGACGAGGCCCTGCTCCGCCGAGGCCCCGCAGCGCCAACAACAAGGCAGAGGACACCGCCGGCTCCGCCGAGGCCCCGCCCCGCCAACAAAGAGGCAGAGGACACCACCGGCTCCGCCGAGGCCCCGCCCCACCAACAATGAGGCAGAGGACATCGTCGGCTTCGCCGAGGCTCCGCCCCGCTGCCAACGAGGCCGCGCCACACAGAAAACGAGGAAGAGTAGAACACGGTAGGTCGCCGCCGCTCGGGTCCAAGTAAGGCCACCGCTGCTACCCTCCGGTTGAAGCCAAGCTAGGCGGGTTGACCATTGACGGACGGTTAGCTTCTTGGCGGCGACGTGGAGTCGAAGAGCTGCGCTGGAGAAGAACGCTGCTTCTACTTAACTGCTGGTGCAGTTGGCTGACTGACACGTGGGCCCAACAGGCCACATGTCAGTTACACAACTGCACCTGCAGTTAAGTCACTGAAGCTTCTGTTCGGCTCAGCGGGACACAGGTGGGTAGCTTCGGTTAATTAATTATACCTCCAGCACACCCCTTTTTAGTTGAAAAATGTATGGAATGTAATGAAATCCGGCATGTTTATATGAAATCCGACCATGTATGAATGAATTTATTTCGATTAGTTCGAATTCCTGTATCACTGGCATTGGATGAACATGCAAAACAATACGTACTAGCATTATTCCCAGGGTGATCACCTCGTTTGCAGCAGTTTCACATGTACTCCCTCCGGTCCTTTCTAGTCTGCATACAAGTTTTGTCTGCAGTCAAAGTATCTCTACTTTGACCAATCTTATACAAAAAAAGTATGCACTTTCACAATGTGCAAAGTAAAAAGTAACAGAAGGAGTACAAAGAGTTTGAGCAGCTTTTTAGCGTTTCTGTACATTGCAATCAAACACACAGGCCTGGCAATTCATAGAGAACATTCAAAACAATCGATGATTATGCATCTCAGCGACTCACATGTTAGAGGCAATATTTACTTCACAACTAAAGAATAAAGAAAAAATTGATCGATGCTGCTGACAGCAAAGGGAGTCCCATTCGAAAATATCAAACGCATGTCTTGCTAAAATCAATGAGCAAAATTTGACAAGGTTGTCCCATTCCAAAATATCAAATGCCTACGATTGTGGAATGGGCAGGGTTTGCCATCAGTTCGGACATTGACATGGCACCTCGTGCTAAATAAACCAGCTGTTCTTTTTGTGCAGTTCCACCAAAATCAACCAAATTCGTGCGTAACTTGTATGATTTCTCCCTTATATGTTGCAACGCCTTGAACTTATCGACACCTCCTTTCTTGTGGTGGAAATGAATGATTCGATGTATTCATGAACATTTTGTGCAGTTCCCATTGAAATCAAGCTGAGCACCCCTGTTTGCACAAATACAAAAAAGTGATTAGTATAAAGCAAACTGTACTATGAATTGACAGTTTCAACAGGCACATACATGGTCCATGTAGAGCACACTATTAAAAAATGGAACTCACCAGAAAGAATCCTAAAACAACATTGTACTCGCGCATCACAACAAAAAGATGGAGATTTGTCAGTCCTTCTAAGCTGAAGTTAGTTTGGTCTTGTGGGGAGTAATGTAACCATCCTTCAACTGCTCCTTCTGATGAGAAGATAGACAGGGCTTCTTCATCCTGGCATAATCGGAACTATGTCACTTCACATACTCCATATTCTTCTTCAGAGGAAGATGATCCTGTTGTGCAAAGACAAGAGGACTACTAAATGCTAGCATCCCTGTTTGCTCGAAAAAAAGGAAATGAAATATTTAAAACAACACAGATGAAGTACTTCTCAAGGACAATACCACTTTTTCATGACAGTATCTAAACAGTAGCACAACACCAATAGAGATGACAAAGCTCAATCATATGGATGAAATCAGTGGGCGAGTACCAACCTTTGTCAGGAGGCTCATTGTGTAGAGCATACAGATGAAGCACTTCTCCGGAACCATCTGTTGCTATCTACGGTGGTGGCCATGCTTACTATATACTCCTCGATTAGTTTAATGTTTCCAACATCTTCTTGTGCAGTTCGACTAAAATATATGGTATCTTCAAAGAAGATCCCTGTTTGCACAAGTTGAGATAATTACATATTACACTAAGAGTGGCATCAAATCAGTGGCAAAACAATTGCTTGTTCCAGCCATAGCAATAAATTAAGATGCAAAACTATATCATTACTTGTGTCATCACAGTTCCAGTGCTTCATTACAACACCGAGAGTTGATTTTTGTTTTTCTTCCGCTTGTTCTTCCCCTTCATCACTTGGTTCAATAACAGACAAGCTTCGCCTTCAATGTAAGATTTGGTATGTCAATTAGGGAGCACAAGTATAGTACTAAACTTAATTTTCTGATGAAAGTGGCAAAATATAGGCCAGCAGTTGTGAAATATCCTTATCTTACCTCAATGGGATATTATGGTGCACATACAGATTGGAAGTCTTGTCTCCATTTGTGCAGTTCACTAAAATCAAGCAACATTATCATACAAGTAGCACAACATATGAAAGCACACTACATAATCATGTGAAAGAAGGCTAGTACTGACCTCTCATGATGCGGAATTCAAACAACTCACAAGAAGAAGATCTGAACCAAATTCGCCTTAACGGATAGGAAGTAAGATCTCCTCTTGTGTAGTTCCACTAAGATCAAGCAATCAAGCAATGTTGTCGGTGTGACATTTTGGTTGAACTGCACAAAACACTCTTAAAACAAAAGTGTTTTGTGCAGTGCAACAAAAGGTCACAATGGCAACGAGGTGAAGTAGATAACCTTGTTTACACAGAGGTGCAAAGGAAACAATTAGTGGTCAATAACGGTGGATGACACAGAAGCCAACAAAAAGAAGTATCTACCTTATCTAAATGGGAAAGAAAGCAAGAGTAGCATTTCTCAAACGGTGGCATTGATTAATATTAACATAGAGATTATATTAACAATAAAATTCATTAAACATGTAATTTGCTTTTAACTGTGGCATTGCATCAATTTTCCAGCGGCATTATTAGAGGGTGTTTGTTTACAGGGACATTTTGGTGTAGGGACTAAAAACACTCCGTGTCAGTCCCATCTAAACCAAACATGAGGGACTTTTAGGGACTAAAAGTGGGCATTTGGGACTAAAGAAAGAAGACCCCGAGGGAGTCTTTTTGGGACCTTTTCCAACAGTTGCCCCTGCCACGCATCCCACCTTGTCTCTATTAGTTCATTACTAGGGGTAACATGGTCTTTTAGCATGTCATTTAATAACCTCTAGTCCATGTTTAGTCCCTGGAACCAAGCAGGTAGGGACTAGGTAGTTTTTAACCAAACAGGGCCTTAGATTAACAACAGCTAATGAGTTGCACGGGACAGTGGACGCACCAGCACCATGTGCATCTACCGATGTACTGTGGTCATGCACAGTCTGTTGCAACAAAGAACAAACAACCAAGGAGCATATTTGTGTTGGTCCCAGTTTTTTTATCTTTAGACACCTTTCCCTGTGTGAGCGCAGCAAATCTAGTCCTGCTCAAACTCTACAGCCTTGTCCCTTCCTTTCCTTTTTGAACTAGTACTTTCGCCCCTTCCTTTCATCTTTGAACCATGTCCTAGATTCATGCGATACAACTTTCCCCACTACTTTCCCCCATTCCTTTCCTATTTGAACCACGTCCTAGATTCATGCTATACAACTTTCCCCCTTCATTTTCTCTTTGAACCACGTCCTAGATTCATGCTATATACAACTTTTCCCACTACTTTCCCCCACTCCTTTCCTCTTTGAACCACGTCCTAGATTCATGGTATACATGCAGCTAGAGCAATGCATGTGGAGTAAGTAAATTATACCTTAAGGTTCTTAGGGCGTGGTTCGGTGGGCGACGGGACGGCGGCAAAGAAGAAGGGGTCGGAGGCCCTCCCGCGCCGCTGGGTGGAAAGTGAACAGCTGCGTCGTTAGTCTCTCGTCGACGGCGACAACGTTAAGCCTCCTTCCCTTCCCGGCGGACGGATCCTGCCGGCTCTTTGAGCAGCAGTGAGGGGAGAGAGAGGCCAACAAAGTCTTGTTTAGATCTAGAGAGGGGCGAGAGAGTGTGAACAGAGCAACTACTCCCTCCGTTCCAAATTACTCGTTGAAGAAATGGATGTATCTAGAACTAAAATACATCTAGATACATCCATACCCGCGACAAGTAATTCGGAATGGAGGGAGAGGGCGAGAGAGTTTGAAGAGAGCACCTACAAGCGCTGAGGCTCCAGCGTGTATATATATACTGGAGAGAGAGTGTGAAGCGTGCAAACCCTAGAAAACATTTTGACCAGTCAAAGAATCCTCCTGGCATAAATTATGCTCAAGTGTAGTTATCGAACCCGAGACCTCAAGTTAGAATGTGCAACGGGACCAAGGTGTGTGTGTGTGTGTGTGTTTAACAGCATGTGTGTGTTAGAGAGAGCGACTGATCAACCTACTCCTACATAGAGATGTTGTGTAGTGTACGATTTTAGCCGCGAGAGTCGGTGCATCCTCTCGTTTCCGGGCGTGTCCGGTAGGGACATGCGGACATCTGCCACGCCCGCTCCTGACCAGCCTGGCCCACCCAAAGCCCCTCCATCGCCCGCGCGCGCTTCTCGCCCGAAACGGCCAGCGCCGCTCCAAAGAATCGGTGCCGCATTCATGCCTGGGCAGAGCGGACGCGACCTCTCACTGGCGTAAGAGTGATGGTTACTACTGGGTCTATGTGATTTGACGGCTCATTGGTCTTTATTACTGAGGTGGTAGGACTGCTGGATGTCCCACGCTTTCGGCGAAAGGAGGTACTACTACTAGATTACAATTTTCTCCATTCTTACAGTGGAGGCGTGCAAGAGTAGTGAAAACACGCAGGCTCAGTGATTACATGGCCCACCTCACACTATCACCGTGCGACACCTAACTCTTTACATAGTACTCCCTCCGTTCCTAAATATTACTAGATGAGTCCCTGCGCGTTGCCGCGGAACAGCGGTATATCTCTCTACGCAAAATTATCGATTTCATAGAACTAAAAAAAACTCTATAACCGCATGACAAATGTGGTAGCCAAACTAAATAAACTCCCATCATCATTTAGATCATCCCATGTAAGGAAAAAAGATCAGCCAACTCCTACTGCATAATGGGATTATATTTTTCTTTTTGACATGTTAATGGGACTTAAAAGCTCACTTACACGCATGCTACCGGTGCATGCTTGCATGCAGACATGTTGATGTGATTTAAAACCCACTCACATGCATGTGCCGCGGTATTTCTGCATGCTTGCATGTGGCTTAGTGAGGAGCCTCTCAACATCTAGATCAGACGGCTATTATGGACTGATTTACTTCATCTAACGGCTACATCAATTTTGATGATGTGGCTCAAGGAGAGGATAGAGAATTCCTAGTAGTGGGGGCTAGCTATTACTAGTACATAAGTCTTTGTAGAGACTCCACTACATACGGAACAAAATGAATGAATCTACACTTAAAATGCATCTATATACATCCGCATGTGGTTCATGGTGAAATCTCTACAAAGACTTATATTTAGGAATGGGGGAGACGGCATACTAAGCAAGCTTCTCCTCATTGTGCGAGTTGACGGGACACATCAAAAGTACTCCAGTGTATAGAGCCTTGCCTCTAAGGTAGGCCCCACATGGTTTACCTCTTTTTTTAACATAACACGTCAAGTCGCAATTTGTTTTTTCACCTGTGGTAGACGATCCTCCCTCCACCAAGTGGACAACCAGTACACGTGCCAAATTACCACATGGGCTACCTTTTTCGTACAGAAATGAGCTCCATAGTGTACCCGCGCGGGTGTGGTTGGGAAAGAGACGGGAGTACGTGCGCCGTGCATGCACCTCTTCTCTTCGTGCACGCCCCCCACCTACGTGGGTGTCTGTGAGAGATACAAACCGCGTTCGTGAGTGTTTTTTGTTTTGGGGTGGGGGTGGGGTGGGGGGTTGATTTCGTGAATTATTTGTGGGAATATGTGTCGATGACATCTCAAACAAAATTTTGCATGCAATGTGTGTGACATGGAGGCCTATCGATATCATACATAGAGGGTCGGGCAATCCACGAAAAGAGAGGGAGGGGTCATAGCTATCGATAGAGTCGAAGAGAGGATCAAGTGGGTGGGTGCGAGATCATGAAGAGAGCCATCGAAATTGTGTGTGTGTGCAAGTCAAAGATATAGGGCGACTGGCCTACCGGAACGTTAGAGGGCACATGTCAAGTTTGTGTGTGGCAGGGAGACATGACTAGAGCGCTCGATGTATCGGTGTGTGTGTGGGGGGGGGGAAGGGTAGGCAGAGGCCTAACTATAGAGGTAGAACGACTCGTATATGTGTTGAGAAGGAGAGACCCAACTATGTCTTGAGGGAGATCGGTCGACATCCATACATAACTGAAGGGCGGGAAATATGATGGGACAGAGAGAGAGAGAGAGAGAGGAGAGAGGGAGGGAGGGAGAGGTAGGGAGAGGGGTAGAGTGTTGGATGGGTGATGGAGTTGCTTCTCGAAGATGGTGAGAGAGGCCTACTAGACAAACTGAGGGTGGAACTGCAATGTTATCAATAAGAGTGGGGATGTGTTTCTGTGTGTGCCTGTGCGTGATAGATCTGTCGGGACGCATCCATGGATGATGAAGGGGAACCATGTGTTTGGTAAGCAAACCTAACTAGATCGGTAGATCAATTGTTGTTTGTCGGAGGAAGGGAGAGACACAACTAATGAGGTAGATCGATTGACGTGTGGGTAAAAACGAGTTATAAGGAACTAGCTAGCTATATGTATAGCGAGAGATCGGTCGGTGTACGTCCATTTGTTAGAGGCAAATAAGGCCCAGCGAGACGGATAAACAGAGAGAATGGAGCTAGGAGGTGGTGCGAGAGGCCCAACTACTAGCTAGATACGGGGAGGAGTGTGCGGTTGTGAGATCGATGAAAAGAGGGGCGAGAGTTTACACGTGTGTCTGACCGTATGAGAGACACGAGGCAAGGACACATAAAGGAGGAGATTGAAGGTGTGTGTGTATGTTGTAGGCAGGCATCGCTGGAGAGCTTTATCGATCGGTGTGTGTCGGAAAGGAGTTGTGGAGACTCTGGGAGAACGACCTAAAGAAAAAAAATGAATGTGCCCGGTGTATAGAATGCCGAGGGAGGGGAGGGCGAGGAGGGCGTGTGCATGCACGAGAGAAAGTTAGTGGTAGCTACAAAGGTTAGAGGATTGTGTGGGTGTAAGAGACTAACAAAGATCATAATTTGATATGAAAGCGGATTCATATATTTGAATAGGAGATCATAGTGTTTTAAACATTGCATGCATGAATATAGCGGTGATACACGTGCTATGCACATGTTATACCATAATGTGATAATGCATGGCGTTTGCAACTCACAGCTAAATGCTGAACAATCTAAACCATACTATACATCAAACAATCTCACGTTTTATTTGAATTTGTGATAATGTGTGGCGTTTGCAGCTTACAACTAAATATCGAACAATCTAAACAATACTATATATCAAACATTCTCACATTTTATTTGAATTTGTGGTAATGTGTGGTGTTTACAACTCACATCTAAATACTTGTAGGCGTAGGGGGCGGGGCACCATACATAATGTGATAAACACATTATACATATGAGATATGGTTTAGATTATGAAGATCTAGCTAGAGCTAGAAATGTAATGTGACTTGAAATCAAAATAAAGTGGATTCAAAAAATCTAGTTCGAGTTCATATAGTACACATAGTTCATATGTAACTCGAGACTAATCATGTGGTGTGCTGTGAAGATAATACACAAACGATGGTTTAACTTGACAATAATGATGATTGTAGATCTTATTAAAACAGAGAAACGAATTCAAATGCTTTGACTTCACAACAATCATTACCGTAGATCTTATTCAAATAGAGAAACAAATTCAAATTTAGTTCATATTAAAGCGGTAGTATATACGTTTGGAATGCACTAAAACATTCATTTGAGTAGTAGGTTGCATGCATTATACACGTAGCGAAATATTTTAATTGAACATAACATGAATTCAAAGTTTTGAATGACATTTGTAGTGCGCATTGATTTCGTACAGTACACGTTAGGCTTGTCCGGAAATTTCAACCCGCGCCTTGTTAGCCCGAAATATTTAAGATATATCTTTGTCTCGTTGTGCTCCGACAACTCCCTCCATCTCAACCCGCACCTTGCTATTCCGAAATTACAACGCGCGCGAAAACTCCCACCTCCTATGAAATCCCGACACGTGAAATGCCCGTGGTACCCCTGAACCGAAAGAACCGCCTCAAATCGGTGGGGGTACTTTCGTAACTTACCCCACATTTCGGACAAGCGCGTCTCTAAGCCATGGTTCCCCACTGCCATCCCATCCGCCCACCCATTCATACACCGAGGCCGCGAAAACCCGTGATGAAACCCCACACCCTGCTCCGTCCGCCACCCAGCCGGAGCCTCTTCCCCGACGACGTCGTCCACAGCAACACCTCGACGTCCCTCATCCACCGTACCGGATGAGGATCCGTCGTCGATCTCATCGTCCCGCCGGTTCAGCCACCCCGTCCTCCACTTCCAAGGAGCTGCCCCGATGTTCCCCTCGTCTTTTGCGCCACCTCCATTCCCACACCGCCATCTTCACCTGCACCACCGGAAGAGCATCATCATCACCATTTCCTCGGATGAAGCTGTAGCCTAATCGGCGCCACCAAAGAGGTTGTACACTAATCACCACATTTCCTTCTTGATTCGATCTCACGATGCTGCTGGCGCTCGGTCCCGAGCCGACACGGTGCGGCTCCATCCACGGCAGCGTCGCCAGCCACTTCCTCCACGGCATCGCTCCCTCGGCGGCGACGTCCACATCAGTAGGAGCTGCTGCTGCTTTAGCTCTCACTCGCGCTGCTGCTCTGCTCTTGCTCTCGGTCCCATGCCTGGTCTGCTCTTGCTATTGCTCTTGCTCGCGCTGCTGCTCTCGCTCTTGCTCTTGCTTGTGATGCTGCTCTCGCTCTTGCTCTTGCTTGCGATGCTGCTCCGATTTAGCTACACTTCAGTCGAGTGAATCGACTTTTGGGTCAGTCAATTTTCAGGGGGTGGGGGGGGGGGGGGGGGGGGGGGGGGGGGGCTCGCCAGGGTGAAGGAAGAACCAGCCGCAGCGGGGAGGGGGGCTCGCCAGAGAGGTACCCCACTATCTATCTTAGGGTTCAGGATGGGGGCGGTGGTCGCCGGCAGTGGCGGGGCGTTGGCGGGGCGGTGGTGTGGGGATCGCCGAAGAAAAAGCTCAGCACGAGGGGGGGGGAGGGCTAGAGGGATGGTTGGGGCGGCGGCGGACCGGCGGTGGGGAGTGTTTTCGGGGTGGGCGGGGCGGCGCACCGCCGGCCGCGGGCGGTAGGGGGCTACTGTTTGGCCAGTGGTGGCTGGCGGCTCAGGGGGGTGGAGGTTGAAGGTGAACCGCAGGCCCTTGATTTCGTATCCAACGGCTGCAAAATCGACTGACCAGAGATGAAAAAGTCAGTCAACCGACGTGTAGCCTCACCTTGCTAGTGCGTTCAGTTTCGACAACAAAATTCAGTTTCGACAGTTAAGTTCAGAGATGAGCGGCTGATGTATTTTACATCTAGCACTTTGTGGTTGTGTATTTTACGTCATGTATTGGAGATGCTATTAGAATTCCACTCAGGTTAACGTTGTTCGTTGTCTCTCTTGTCCTGCTTTAGCCTCTGCGTCGTACAACTCATCGGAGCTGCTCCAACGACGAAACCCTCCATCACAGCGGAGCAGTACCTTGGGCTCCATCTCCAGACGCCTAAGATCTTCTTCCCCTCCTCCAACAGCAAAGTCAGCCGGAGCATCCTCACCGGCCAACCCAATCACGCTGAGATCGACATGGCTTCATCAAAGAGGTTGTACACTTGTTGCATCTATTTTTTACTCTGCATGTTATATAGATTGTCCACTGAGCACATGGATTTGTTCCTTTAGTGTCTCCTTGAAAGAAAAAACGTAGGAATTTTAATTTTCACTTGTCCTCCTTTTCAAATTCCTATTCATGAAGCACAAGACTAAGAGATAGTAGCATAATAGCATTATAACCGTACATTTTCTTGTGGTTTGACTTAATCTCACCATGCTTCTTTGCATCCTGTGATCTTCCAATTGTTGTGAATCAAACACCCAGATTGGCAGAAATCCTGTGTTTTTAAATTCTTTGTTTTGAATGTGCATTCCTATCCTATTCCTGTCTATTTCCCATCCCTGCATTGTTGGAATCCTCCAATTGAAACGAGCCCTTACAGAATTACTTCTCTTACAGATAGTTGTCAAAGAAAACCTTGCGTGGTTTGTCCCGCTCCTGCTGCGCCGCCGTCCACCCCAGCTCAGCTGCTCCAACGACAGAAGGGTCCAGCACAGCAGGGATCTGGCCTCCAGTCTGTCTTTCGCTCAGATCTTCTTCCCTGCCGCTGGCAGCCATGAAAACTACATTACCATCATCATCCGAGCAGATGACCTCGAGGACTACACGGGTCCGCAAGAGAGGTCACACTCTTTCGTGTCTGCTTACGTTATGCATCGCTTAATATTACATGCTACTTTATCGTCCTGTTCACCGATTAGACTCTGAGTCAGCTCCAAACTAATGGTCAAACTTGAGTTTTTAAATGGTTGTGGGGTACATATCGGGGCCGCTATCAATAGTATCTATCTACTATCTGGTTAATCTCCAGTGTATACTATGAGTTTCATGTTGGGTGGGAAACAAACAGTAAAGAAGCCATTATCTGTATTTTTTAACTGAAGCCATTATCTGCCTGCTATTATTGGTTTTGGGTCTATCCACAAGTTGCTACCATCACTCTGGATTTCTGCATGCACTCCTTACATAATCTCACTATGTTTTGTTCCAATGCATGACAGTTATTGTAAACAATGGAACTGAACATGTAGAGCAAAAGAGATGAGCCTTGCGTGGCAATAAAATTTCATGCAGACGTCGCTCCATGGTAGGTGCAAAGGCAGCCCCCCTCCACGCATTTCGGATTGTAATCAAAAGGAAGATATCTGTTCTGAGGGGGATTCAGAAGGAGAAGACAACTCCTATTTACCCCCTGAGGTCTTCGCTCTAACTTGGCATGCTGATGTTGGTTATATCATGCATATGGTGTCTTGCATTGCTTACTTTATACATCAAATATGTCATCTGCTTAGTTTAGACATCCTTTGTGCGAATGCTATGTGTTTAGTTTATTCATCGTTTATGTGAATTATGCAACGCCATCTTGTTTAGCCAGGCATCATATATGTGAATTTTGCAATGCCATCCTGCTTAGCCAGTCATCTTATATGTAAATTATATCAGGCCATCCTTTTTTCCGTTACATATTACATTTGTCAACAATGTTAGTACATTCAACTGCTCTTCGTGTGCATCAGCCATTTGACACGGTGATGGCAAATTCTGGAGAGAAAACAAGGTCTTCAGAGCAGACTATGCTATCTGACGAAGCGCATATCTCGCTGGTTACGGATAGCTCCTCAGAGGAGGATTCAGAGACAGATGACCAGTCCTATCCCCCCCGAGGTGTATGCTCTAACTTGGCAGGGTTATGTTGCTCATATCGTGCGTATGGTGTCTCGCATTGCTATGTCATTTGATTAGTTTAGACATGCTTTGTGTGAATGCCACCTGTTCAATGTCTAATTACCATATATGTGAATTATGCATTGCCATCTTGTTGCAAGACATTATATATGTGAATTATACAATGCTATCTTGTTGCAAAGGCATTATATATGTGAATTATGCAATGCCATGCTGTTTAGCTAATCATCATGTATGTGAATTATATCATGCTATCATTTTTTTGTATTACGTGTTCCATTTGTCGACATCATTTGTATATTCAACTACTCTTCCTGTGCATCAGCCATTTGAAGCGGTGATGGAAGTATCTGGAGTGAAAACAAGGTATTCAGAGCAGACAATGCTACCCGCTGAAGCAGCCATCTTGCTGGTTACAGAGAGCTCCTTAGAGGAGGATTCAGAGACTGATGACCAGTCCTATTTCCCCCCTGAGGTCATGCTCAAACTTGGCAGGGTTATATTACCCATGTCATGCATGTTGTCTTGCATTGCT
Organism: Triticum urartu; assembly: GCF_003073215.2. Classification (NCBI taxonomy): domain Eukaryota; kingdom Viridiplantae; phylum Streptophyta; class Magnoliopsida; order Poales; family Poaceae; genus Triticum; species Triticum urartu. The sequence goes on along the minus strand of NC_053027.1, from coordinate 75,293,887 downwards.
TAGTTTTTACATCATATATGGATTGCCATCTGCTTACTTGCTTACTATATAAATCATATATTTGAATTATATCATGCCATCATGTTTACATAGTATATACACATCATCTATCTGAATTATGGCATGGCAACCCATTTAATAAAGACATCATATAGTTATATCATCTCATCCTGTTTAGTGTTACAGTCATCATATTTTGAATTATGGCATTCTATCCGTGAATGTGTGTGAATTATGGCATGCCAACCTATTTAGTAAACACATTATATAGTTATGCCATGTCATCCTGTTTACATAGTCTCATATTTTGAACTATGTCTTTCCATATTTTTTAGTTAGCCATCATAATGTGAAATTGTGTCATGCTATCCTGTTTAGTTAGCCATCATATATGTGAAATTGTGTCATGCTATCCTGTTTGGTTAGACAACATAAATATGAATTATTTCATGCCCTCTTTTATTCCCCAATATCCATTGCACCTGTCTATCATACAATATCTATACTTTCAGTTACTTTTCTTGTTTATTAGCCATTTGAATTGGAGAGCGTGATGGTAGTATCTAAGGGAGTAACAACACGGTCTTCAGAAAAGACAATGCTCCCAGTTGATGTAGATAGAACCACGGTTGTACTTGCCCAAGGACCAGATCCACCACACATAACCCAGACTCTCGCAGATTGTACCCCTACCCAGTTGGACAGAGAACCAACTACAACCCTTCTAACCCCAACCCCGGCAGATAGTAACCCAGTTCTAGTTGACACAGCACCGTCTCCACCACAGAGCACCCAAACACGAGCAGTTAGTAAGGGAACTGCAGTGCCCAAAGCACGAGGACCACCACTCCGAATACCAACTCAACGCTTAAAGGAGAAGAAGATTTGTTCTCAGGTCAGGTTCTGTAGTTATGGTTCATACTCCTTTGCTCTTGCATTACTGTATTTACTCATACCAACTATTTTCAAATTTGAAGGATGGAATTGAAACTCCAATGGCGCAACAGGTATGTTTTAAACCTGTTTCTTTAACTGGTTTGCTGTTGTAACATGCTCTATGTTGATTTTAGTTTCAATTGAATAAACAGTTATGTTCTCATGTCATGCACATTACAAGTGTTGTTATTGCTCTATAGTTACCCACACTTATATTCTGTCTATTCTGCTTTTTCATGAACAAATATTATTTGAACGGTGTCTCTATCTTGATTTGGCAACAAAAACTAGAATGATATAGACCATAAAGTGACCATGGTACATAGATATATGTTTGTTTCATGCTGTTATCCTGTCCACTTTACTACTGAACTCATTTACCAAAATGAGTTCCATATACAACATGGTAAACATGTGATGTGTCTGCTTGTTTCTCTTTTAGAATGCAGACAAAATATTGGAGAACAGTACCGCGTTATCCAATGGTAAAGGAAGTAATGCAGATAAGGTTCAAGATAGTGAGACATCCCTGTTGGTCTCCAAGAAAGTTGATAAAAACTATCTTGACGACAGTGAGGGAACCCAAAAGTCCTGTCTTGATGTAGTGTTCGAGTTACAATCCACTACTGCTGGCACAAGCTCTTCGAACTCGCTACCTGAATCAGTTCGTCTTCTTGAGTCTCAACTTCAAGTTGAAAGACATTGATCAGATGTGCTGCGATAGGAAGCTGAAGGACTAAGGAAGTCCCTGCAGAATTCAGATGCATATTTTCTGGTGCAACAGCAAGTGCTGGAGGATTTAAGCGCCAAACAAGAGAAAGTTAATAAGCTTGCTAAGCATCTTGCCAGCATTATGGGTACCCAGGATATTGTTTCTTGAGATCTTTTGAAGTGGTTTCAGTTCTGGATTTGTTTTGCTGCGGCGTTTATTTGCGCTGGTCGCCAACTTTGACAACCAGTGTATATGATATGTTGCTTTGTTCCCTATATTTGCACTGGTGACAAACTTTGATGCCTAGTGGATGTAATATGTGTAATAGCCGTGATAGCCTAGCGTTAGTTGCTTGCTTATTTATTTCCTTGTTGTCTTATTTATTTGTTTGCTTGTAGTCATTGCAGTTCTTTTTTCGCGGTTAGCTAGTGGCTGCAATAACCAATTTTTTAAAACTAGGCCACAATAAACATGGGCTAATATTTACTGTAGTGACACTGGGCCTCCTACTGGCCGTAGAAACAGTGGGCCTTCTACAGGCTGTAGAAACAATGGGCCTTCTACGGGCCGTAGAAACAATGGGCCTTCTGCGGGCCGTATCATCAATGGGCCTTATACGGGCCGTATGATCAATTGGCCAAACATGGGCCAAACAGACCACATTATGGCCGTAAACGGGCTAGAGTGGGAATCGTCCGTTCATGGGCCGACCATAACGGGCCATCGTTAATAGGCCGTATTTGATGATGCTATGAAAACGGCCCAACGTATTAACGGACCACAAACGGGCCGACTGTAACCACAGGTTGAATTTGGCCCACAAGCAGAAAATGACAGTAACGGGCCGTAAGTAAATGAATGCTGGAAATGAGCCCAAGAATAAATGGGCTCTGAGAAGGCCGAAAGATAACATGCGCTGGAAACGGCCCAACGGAATAATGGGCCATTAATGGGTATAAAGTGATACACTGTTCATTACGGGCCAGTTTCACCATAGGCCGTTAATGGGTGTAAAGTGATACACTGTTCATTACGGGCCAGTTTCAGCACGGGCCGTTAATAGGCCAAGAGTTACATAGGGCCTCATATGGGCCAAAAGATGTCATGGGCCATACATGGGCCATAAGTGAAAACGGGATGGAATCATATTGGGTGGCCCAGATGACGCTACTAGGCCTAATTCGGATAGGGCGTAACGGGCCTTGGGTTAGCGGGCTGTAAATGGGCTATATGCGAACATGCCGTTAACAGGCTTTACATGGGCCGGCCCGCCACCTTTTGACCAAGTCAAACGGGCCGGCCTTTTCACAGGAATGGGCCTCTGTTGGGTCGTGCCATGTGTCAATGTATCATAGGCGCCTTCTGTCCAATGAGTGGATGACATATGTCCCAACGATGAGCCGACACGTGTTTCCTCCAGCCAATGATGATTTTACACGTGGAAAATCCCCATTGGTCGGGGCTGTTAACGGGTTATCGGATCCAAAACCCGACCCGATAACTTAATGGCGTTCCGTTACAGTGGATGCCACGTGTCGGTCACCCTTGACGAAAGCACTTCTGTGACGCGCGATTTATCATCATGGAAGTGGACACTTCTGTGATGATAATTTTGGTAATGTCATGGAACACTTCTACGACAGCACAGGTATGACTATCTTGATTCTGTCATAAAATCGTCATGGATGTACATGCATGACAGAAAATGCGACCTACTGTGACAAACACGTATCATCACGGAAGTGTATTTTTTTGTAGTGCTTCTTCTCCTACTTGGACTAGGAGAGGGGGAAACCTACTCCTACTAGGAGTAGGAATCCCTCCTTTGGGCGCGCCCCTTGTGGCCGGCCCTCCTCCTCCTTCCCTCCTTTATATACGGGGAGGGGGGCACCCCATAGACACACAAGTTGATCTTTAGTCGTGTGCGGTGCCCCCCTCCACAGTTTTCCACCTCGGTCATATTGTCGTAGTGCTTAGGCGAAGCCCTATGTCGGTAACTTCATCATCACTGTCAACACGCCGTCGTGCTGACGCAACTCACCCTCAGCCTCAACTGGATCAAGAGTACAAGGGACGTCACCGAGCTGAACGTGTGCAGATCTCAGGGGTGTCGTGCGTTCGGTACTTGATTGGTTGGATCGCGAAGACGTTCGACTACATCAACCGCGTTACTGAATGCTTCCGCTTTCGGTCTACGAGGGTACGTAGACACACTCTCCCCTCTCGTTTCTATGCATCCCCTAGATAGATCTTGCGTGATCGTAGGAAATATTTGAAATACTGCGTTCCCCGACAAGCACTAGCAGCAGGAGGAGCAGGAACAGAGGATGAGGGCGGAGCAGGCAATGGGCGAGAGCTGCCACCCTGATCCGACGACAAATTAGTTAATGGGGCTTCGTATCGCGTGGCGCGGGGCGGGGCTGGAGTGGGCTTTGGATGGGAGCACGTGGTGTGGTAACGTGGCTTGGGATGTCTCTAGCTCCCTCTCTGCAATGGCTTTTTGGCTTGGTGCCTGTGACCCTCTCTGACCTGCTCATGAAGGGAAGATGGAAGAGGGGGTTGGGGTTTTGTGGGCAGGTGGTGGAGCATGATAGATGTCAGTGTCCTCGTAGTACCTTGATGTCGTCCAATCTGTTCCCCGTCAACGACGTCCAGCTCATCGTCCAACCAGCACCACTAGTCTCTCTCTTCCTCTCTTTTTGTGTGGGAACACATCACTGCCCATCCTTGCACGTCCATGTATCCCCTCCTTTGCTTACTTAACCAAAACCACTCCTTGGGATGGCGAGTTAGAGAAACTCCAACACTTCGACCCATTTTGTCCGCCCACATCTGTTTGGGTCGGCGCAAACAAAAATGCTGGCCCAACGCCGACCCATTCTCAAAACGCATCCGCTTTGCGTCCGCACGGAATGATATGTCTCCAACGTATCTATAATTTATGAAGTATTCATGCCATGTTTACAACAATTTTATATGGTTTTGGTATGATTTGAATGAAACTAACATAGATTGACGTTGTTTTCAGCAGAACTACGGTTGTGTTGTTTTTTGTGCAGAAATAAAAGTTCTCCAAATGCAACGAAACTTTTTGACAATTTTTTTGGAACAAAAGAGGCACTAGAAGCTTCATGGGAGGACAAGAAGGCGAAGGAGGTGGCCACTACCCAGCAGGGCGCGCCCGAGGCCTTGGTCATGGCCTGGTGCCTAGTGGGCCCACCTTAGCCCATCTGACTGTGAGACTGACGCCAAAAAATCCTATAAATAGAGAAACCACCAAAGTAGCCCTAGAACTTCGCCTCCGCAACCGCACGCCTCTCTACCCTCAAAATACCATCTGGAGCCCTGTTCCAGCACCCTGCCAGAGGGGGAAATCATCACTTGAGGCCATCATGATCATCGGGCGGCCACCATGATGAGGAGAGAGTAGTTTACCCACGAGGCTAGGGGTATATACAAGTAGCTATGTGATGCACCGCGAGCTTTGTTAATATAGTTGGATCATATGGTGTTTTCTCCTCTCTATCTTGTTGTGATGAATTGAGTTTTTATCTTTGAGGTTTTATACGTCTCCAACGTATCTATAATTTTTGATTGTTCCATGCTATTATATTATCCTTTTAGGATGTTTTATATGCATTTATATGCTATTTTATATGATTTTTTGGACTAACCTATTAACCCAGAGCCCAGTGCCAGTTTCTATTTTTTTCCTTGTTTTTGAGTATTGTAGAAAAGGAAAACCAAACGGAGTCCAATTGACGTCCCAAATTTTGATGATTTTTTCTGGACCAAAAGAAGCCCCCGGAGTAAAAGAGTTGGGCCAGAAGAGTCCTGGGCTGCCCACGAGGGTGGGGGCGCGCCCACCCCCCTGGGCGTGGGCCCCTGCCTTGTGGACAACCCGGAGACCCCCCTGACATGAGACCAACGCCAAAAATTCCTATAAATACTGAAACCTCCAGAAAATAACCTAGATCGGGAGTTCCGCCGCCGCAAGCCTCTGTATCCACCGAAAACCAATCTAGACCCGTTCCGGCACCCTACCAAAGGGGGGATTCCTCTCTGGTGGCCATCTTCATCATCCCGACGATCTCCATGATGAGGAGGGAGTAGTTCACCCTCGGGGCTGAGGGTATGTACCAGTAACTATGTGTTTGATCTCTCTCTCTCTCTCTCGTGTTCTTGAGATGGTACGATCTTGATGTACCCCGAGCTTTGCTATTATAGTTGGATCTTATGATATTTCTCCCCCCTCTACTCTCTCGTGATGCATTGAGTTTTCCCTTTGAAGTTATGTTATTGGATTGAGCCTTTAAGGATTTGAGAACACTTGATGTATGTCTTGCATGTGCTTATCTGTGGTGACAATGGGATATTCACGTGATCCACTTGATGTATGTTTTGGTGATCAACTTGTGGGTTCCGCTCGTGAACTTATGCATAGGGGTTGGCACATGTTTTCGTCTTGACTCTCCGGTAGAAACTTTGGGGCACTCTTTGAAGTTCTATGTGTTGGTTGAATAGATGAATCTGAGATTGTTTGATGCATACCGTATAATCATACCCACGGATACTTGAGGTGACATTAGAGTATCTAGGTGATATTAGGGTTTTGGTTGATTTGTGTCTTAAGGTGTTATTCTAGTACGAACTCTATGATAGATTGAATGGAAAGAATAGCTTCGTGTTATTTTACTACGGACTCTTGAATAGATCGATCAGAAAGAATAACTTTGAGGTGGTTTCATACCCTACAATAATTTCTTCCTTTGTTCTCCACTATTAGTGACTTTGGAGTGACTCTTTGTTCACTAGTAGAAAAGAGGGCTTTGGTTCAGGCCGGGTCAGCCCATTAGTCCCGGTTCAGTCCAGAACCGGGACCCATGGGGGCATTGGTCCCGGTTCGTGAGGCCAAGGGCCTGCCGGGCCTCGTGGGGGCATTGGTCCCGGTTCGTCTGGCCCCTTTGGTCCCGGTTGGTGGGATGAACCGGGACCAATGGGCCTCGCTCCTGGCCCACCACCATTGGTCCCGGTTGGTGGCTTGAACTGGGACCACATGCTGCCCTTTAGTCCCGGTTCATGCCACGAACTGGGACCAATGAGGTGCCTATATATACCCCTCGCCCGCGAGCAGAGCACTCCAGTGCTCTGTTTTTCTCTGGCCGGCAAGGGGAGGGATTTGTGGTGCTCTATCTCACCTCCTATGCACATGAGGTGTTTGATGAAATGCCCGAGCCACACTTGTTAAGCTTTCTCCTCTCGAAGCTCGACCTCAAAGCTCCATTTTCCTCGAGATTTGTCTAGGTTTAGCGGCCTGTCACGTCCCATTCCCGTCTTCACCACCGTCGATCGCCCATGCCGATCTCGTCGCCGGCACCACCGTGGTAAGCCCTCTTGTTCTTTTCTTCTTTCTGAAAGAAAAAAAATTCTTACTTTAGATAGATACTTGTCTAATTTTCTTACTATTTTATTGCTTGTTATTATATAGTGTGATGGTTTTGGTATCTGCCCCTGTCGGCCCTCGTCCTGTCTATGATTCGGATGTGGTATATATTATCTTTTTATAACTATTTGGTTCATTTATTGTTTATGACAATTATGCCGACCAACGTGACATAGATTTTATTTATGTAGGAGGTAGTTGAACCAGAAATTCCAACCGACCCTATTGTCGAGAGGTTAAATTTAGTTGAAGAAGAAAACAATTACTTGAAGGAAAAAATAAAAAATTTGAGGAGGAGAAGATGATATTGGAGTTGCATGTTGCGGATGTCGTCGATGATCACAAGATCAAGATGGATGCAATGCGCTTGAAGATTAGAAAGATTAGAAAATATGCCATTCATACCGAGGCTTGGTATAATTATGCCGTTGGATCAATTGTTACCTTGGTTGCGATTATGATCGCATTTGTTTTCGCATTGAAATGTTTTAGATAGTTTCAATGTATGGTTTAATTAATTAGATGCTCTGGAGAGCTATATGTTGTTAGATGAGAACTATGTATGTACTTTGGTTTTAATGTGATGATGACCTTCTATTAATTTGGTCACTTAATTATCTATTCATGATGTTCTGTAATGGTTTTTGACACACTTAATTATATATAATGCACGCAGATGAACTGGCAATGGATGTACGGTGACAGACACACCTCCGAGTACATTAAGGGCGTGCATGATTTTCTCGAAGTGGCTGAGGCAAACAAGCAAAATGGTTTTATGTGTTGTCCATGCCCTAAATGTGGGAATATGAAGTCTTACTCTGACCGGAAAGTCCTTCACACCCACCTGCTTTACAATGGTTTCATGCCACACTATAATGTTTGGACGAGGCATGGAGAAATAGGGGTTATGATGGAAGACGGCGAAGAAGAAGAGGACGATGATAACTATGTGCCCCTGAATACGGTGATGCTGCAACGGGGGAAGCTGCTGAAGATCAAGAGGAACCAGACGATGTGCCCAATGATGTTGCAACGGGGGAAGCTGCTGAAGATCAAGAGGAACCAGACGATGTGCCCGATGATGATGATCTCCGCCGGGTCATTGTCGATGCAAGGACGCAATGCCAAAGTCAAAAGGAGAAGCTGAAGTTCGATCGCATGTTAGAGGATCACAAAAAAGGGTTGTACCCCAATTGCGAAGATGGCAACACAAAGCTCGGTACCGTACTGGAATTGCTGCAGCGGAAGGCAAAGAATGATGTGCCTGACAAAGGATTTGAGAAGCTACTGAAAATATTGAAGAAGAAGCTTCCAAAGGATAACAAATTACCCGACAGTACATACGCAACAAAGAAGGTCGTATGCCCTCTAGGATTGGAGGTGCAGAAGATACATGCATGCCCTAATGACTACATCCTCTACCGTGGTGCGTACAAGGATCTGAACGCATGCCCGGTATGCAGTGCATTGCGGTATAAGATTAGACGAGATGACCCTGGTGATGTTGACGGTGAGCCCCGCAGGAAGAGGGTTCCTGCGAAGGTGATGCGGTATGCTCCTATAATACCACGGTTGAAACGTCTATTCAGAAACGAAGAGCATGCCAAGTTGATGCGACGGCACAGTGAGGACCGTAAGAAAGACGGGAAGTTGAGAGCACCCGCTGACGGGTCGCAGTGGAGAAAAATCGAGAGAAAGTACTGGCCTGAGTTTGCAAGTGACCCAAGGAACGTATGGTTTGGTTTAAGCGCAGATGGCATTAATCCTTTCGGGGAGCAGAGCAGCAATCACAACACCTGGCCCGTGACTCTATGTATGTATAACCTTCCTCCTTGAATGTGCATGAAGCGGAAGTTCATTATGATGCCAGTTCTCATCCAAGGCCCTAAGCAACCCGGCAATGACATTGATGTGTTCCTAAGGCCATTAGTTGAAGAACTTTTACAGCTGTGGAATGGAAACGGTGTACGTATGTGGGATGAGCACAAACAGGAGGAATTTAACCTGCACGCATTGCTGTTTGTAACCATCAACGATTGGCCCGCTCTCAGTAACCTTTCAGGACAGACAAATCGGGGAATCCACGCATGCACGCACTGTTTAGATGAAACTGAAAGTATATACCTGGACAAATGCAGGAAGAATGTGTACCTGGGCCATCGTCGATTTCTTCTGACCAACCATCAATGTCGAAAGAAAGGCAAGAATTTCAAAGGCGAGGCAGATCACCAGAAGAAGCCCGCCATGCGTACCGGTGATCACGTACTTGCTATGGTCAATGATTTACACGTAATCTTTGGAAAGGGTCCCGGCGGACTAGCTGTTCTGAATGACGCTGAGGGACACGCACCCACGTGGAAGAAGAAATCTATATTTTGGGACCTACCCTACTGGAAAGACCTAGAGGTCCGCTCTTCAATCGACGTGATGCACGTGACGAAGAACCTTTGCGTGAACCTGCTAGGCTTCTTGGGCGTGTATGGGAAGACAAAATATACACCTGAGGCACGGGAGGACCTGCAACGTTTGCACGAAAAAGACGGCATGCCTCCGAAGCAGTATGAAGGTCCTGCCAGCTACGCTCTTACGAAAGAAGAGAAAGAAATCTTCTTTGAATGCCTGCTCAGTATGAAGGTCCCGACTGGCTTCTCGTCGAATATAAAGGGAATAATAAATATGCCAGAGAAAAAGTTCCAGAACCTAAAGTCTCATGACTGCCACGTGATTATGACGCAACTGCTTCCGGTTGCATTGAGGGGGCTTCTACCGGAAAACGTCCGATTAGCCATTGTGAAGCTATGTGCATTCCTCAATGCAATCTCTCAGAAGGTGATCGATCCAGAAATCGTACCAAGGCTAAGGAGTGATGTGGTGCAATGTCTTGTCAGTTTCGAGCTGGTGTTCCCACCATCCTTCTTCAATATCATGACGCACGTCCAAGTTCATCTAGTCGACGAGATTGTCATTCTGGGGCCAGTATTTCTACACAATATGTTCCCCTTTGAGAGGTTCATGAGAGTCCTAAAGAAATATGTCCATAACCGCGCTAGGCCAGAAGGAAGCATCTCCATGGGCCATCAAACATAGGATGTCATTGGGTTTTGTGTTGACTTCATTCCTGGTCTTAAGAAGATAGGTCTCCCTAAATCGTGGTATGAGGGGAGACTAACTGGAAAAGGCACGCTTGGAGGGGACTCAATGTTGGAAATATGCCCTAGAGGCAATAATAAATTGGTTATTATTATATTTCCTTGTTCATGATAATCGTTTATTATCCATGCTATAATTGTATTGATAGGAAACTCAGATGCATGTGTGGATACATAGACAACACCATGTCCCTAGTAAGCCTCTAGTTGACTAGCTCGTTGATCAATAGATGGTTATGGTTTCCTAACCATGGACATTGGATGTCGTTGATAACGGGATCACATCATTAGGAGAATGATGTGATGGACAAGACCCAATCCTAGTGCTTTGGGTGTGCCAAACGTCACAACGTAACTGGGTGGCTATAAAGGTCACTACAGGTATCTCCGAAAGTGTCTGTTGGGTTGGCACGAATCGAGACTGGGATTTGTCACTCCAGTGTAACGGAGAGGTATCTCTGGGCCCACTCGGTAGGACATCATCATAATGTGCACAATGTGACCAAGGAGTTGATCACGGGATGATGTGTTATGGAACGAGTAAAGAGACTTGCCGGTAACGAGATTGAACAAGGTATCGGGATACCGACGATCGAATCTCGGGCAAGTATCGTACCGCTAGACAAAGGGAATTGTATACGGGATTGATTGAATCCTCGTGACATCGTGGTTCATCCGATGAGATCATCGTGGAACATGTGGGAACCAACATGGGTATCCAGATCCCTGTTGGTTATTGACCGGAGAGTCATCTCGGTCATGTCTGCATGTCTCCCGAACCCGTAGGGTCTACACACTTAAGGTTCGGTGACGCTAGGGTTATAGATATTGTATGCGGTAACCCGAATGTTGTTCGGAGTCCCGGATGAGATCCGGACGTCACGAGGAGTTCCGGAATGGTCCGGAGGTAAAGAATTATATATAGGAAGTGCTGTTTCGGCCATCGGGACAAGTTTCGGGGTCACGGTATTGTACCGGGACCACCGGAAGGGTCCCGGGGGTCCACCGGGTGGGGCCACCTGCCCGGGGGGCCATGGGCTGTAGGGGGTGCGCCTTGGCCTATATGGGCCAAGGGCACCAGCCCCAAGAGGCCCATGCGCCAAGAAGAGGGAAAGGAAGAGTCCTAAAGGGGAAGGCACCTCCGAGGTGCCTTGGGGAGGAGGGACTCCTCCCTTGGCCGCACCCTTCCTTGGAGGAAGGGCCAAGGCTGCGCCCCCCCCTCTCCCTTGGCCCTATATATAGTGGGGGGAAGGGAGGGCAACCATACCTAAGCCCTGGCGCCTCCCTCTCCCTCCCATGACACATCTCCCTCCTCCCGCAGCGCTTGGCGAAGCCCTGTTGGAATCCGCTACTTCCACCACCACGCCGTCGTGTGCTGGATCTCCATCAACCTCTCCTCCCCCTTGCTGGATCAAGAAGGAGGAGACGTCGCTTCTCCGTACGTGTGTTGAACGCGGAGGTGCCGTCCGTTCGGCGCTAGGATCATCGGTGATTTGGATCACGACGAGTACGACTCCATCAACCCCGTTCTCTTGAACGCTTCCGCGCGCGATCTACAAGGGTATGTAGATCCACTCTCCCTCGTTGCTAGATGACTCCATAGATAGATCTTGGTGACACGTAGGAAAATTTTGAATTTGCTACGTTCCCCAACAGTGGCATCATGAGCTAGGTCTATGCGTAGTTTCTATGCACGAGTAGAACACAAAGTAGTTGTGGGCGTTGATTTTGTTCAATATGCTTGCCGTTACTAGTCTTATCTTGATTCGGCGGCATCGTGGGATGAAGCGGCCCGGACCAACCTTACACGTATGCTTACGTGAGACCGGTTCCACCGACTGACATGCACTAGTTGCATTAGGTGGCTGGCGGGTGTCTGTCTCTCCCACTTTAGTCGGATCGGATTCGATGAAAAGGGTCCTTATGAAGGGTAAATAGCAATTGGCATATCACGTTGTGGTTTTTGCGTAGGTAAGAAACGTTCTTGCTAGAAACCCATAGCAGCCACGTAAAACATGCAAACAACAATTAGAGGACGTCTAACTTGTTTTTGCAGGGTATGCTATGTGATGTGATATGGCCAAAGGATGTGATGAATGATATATGTGATGTATGAGATGATCATGTTCTTGTAATAGGAATCACGACTTGCATGTCGATGAGTATGACAACCGGCAGGAGCCATAGGAGTTGTCTTAATTTATTTATGACCTGCATGTCAACATAAACGTCATCTAATTACTTTACTTTATTGCTAACCATTAGCTATAGTAGTAGAAGTAATAGTTGACGTGACAAATTCATGGAGACATGATGATGGAGATCATGATGATGGAGATCATGGTGTCATGCTGTGACAAGATGATCATGGAGCCCCAAGATGGAGATCAAAGGAGCTATATGATATTGGCCATATCATGTCACTATCATTTGATTGCATGTGATGTTTATCATGTTTATACATCTTATTTGCTTAGAACGACGGTAGTAAATAAGATGATCCCTCATTAAAATTTAAAGAAAGTGTTCCCCCTAACTGTGCACCGTTGCGACAGTTCGTTCGTTTCTAAGCACCACGTGATGGTCGGGTGTGATAGATTCTAACGTTCACATACAACGGGTGTAAGACAGATTTACACACGCGAAACACTTAGGTTGACTTGACGAGCCTAGCATGTGTACAGACATGGCCTCGGAACAACAGAAGACCGAAAGGTTGAGCATGAGTCGTATGGTAGATACGATCAACATGAAGATGTTCACCGATGTTGACTAGTCCGTCTCACGTGATGATCGGACACGGCCTAGTTGACTCGGATCATGTAATCACTTAGATGACTAGAGGGATGTCTATCTGAGTGGGAGTTCATAAGATGAACTTGTTTATCCTAAACATAGTCAAAAAGGTCTTCGCAAATTATGTTGTAGCTCGCGCTTCAGTTCTACTGTTTAGTTATGTTCCTAGAGAAAATTTAGTTGAAAGTTGATAGTAGCAATTATGCGGACTAGGTCCGTAAACTGAGGATTGTCCTCATTGCCTCATAGAAGGCTTATGTCCTTAATGCACCGCTCAGTGTGCTGAACTCGAATGTCGTCTGTGGATGTTGCGAACATCTGACATACACGTTTTGATGACTACATGATAGTTCAGTGCGTAATGCTAAATTGTTTAGAATTGAGGCACCGAAGACGTTTTGAAACGTCGCGAAACATATGAGATGTTTTGAGGGCTGAAATTGGGATTCGAGGGCTGAGATTGGGATTTCAGGCTCGTGCCCACGTCAAGAGGTATAAGACCTCCGACGATTTTCTTAGCCTGCAAACTAAGGGAGGAAAGCTCAATTGTTGAGCTTGTGCTCAGATTGTCCGAGTACAACAATCATTTGAATTGAGTGGGAGTTGATCTTCCAGATGAGATAGTGATGTTTCTCCGAAGTCATTACCACCAAGCTGCTAGAGCTTCGTGATGAACTATAATATATCAGGGACATATATAATGATCCTTGAGATATTCGCGATGTTTGACACCACAAAAGTAGAAATCAAGAAGGAGCATCAATTGTTGATGGTTGGTGAAACCGCTAGTTTCAAGAAGGGCAAGGGCACGAAGGGATACTTCATGAAACGGCAAATCAGCTGCTGCTCTAGTGAAGAAACCCAAGGTTGAACCCAAACCTGAGACTAAGTGCTTCTGTAATAAGGGGAACAGCCACTGGAGCAGAATTACCCTAGATACTTGGTAGATGAGAAGGCTGGCAAGGTCGATAGAAGTATATTGGATATACATTGTGTTGATGTGTACTTTACTAGTACTCCTAGTAGCACCAGTGTATTAGATACCGATTCGGTTGCTAAGTGTTAGTAACTCGAAATAAAAGCTACGGAATAAACGGAGACTAGCTAAAGGTGAGCTGACGATATGTGTTGGAAGTGTTTCCAATGTTGATATGATCAAGCATCGTACGCTCCCTCTACCATCAAGATTGGTGTTTGCGTTGAGCATAGACATGATTGGATTATGTCTATCGCAATACGGTTATTCATTTAAAGAGAATAATGGTTACTCTGTTTATTTGAATAATACCTTCAATGGTCTTGCACCTAAAATGAATGGTTCATTGAATCTCGATCATAGTGATACACATGTTCATGCCAAAAGATATAAGATAGTAATGATAGTACCACCTACTTGTGGCACTGCCACTTAAGTCATATCGGTATAAAACGCATGAAGAAGCTCCATGTTGATGGATCTTTGGGCTCACTCGTTTTTGAAAAGTTTGAGACATGCAAAGCATGTCTATTGGTGTATATGCATGAAGAAACTCCATGCAAATGGACAGTTTGGCACTTGAGACATGCAAATCATACCACATGGGCAAGATGACTGAAAGCCTCAGTTTCAGTAAAATGGAACTGGAAAGCAACTTGTTGGAAGTAATACATTTTAATGTGTGCAGTCCAATGAGTGCTGAGGCATGTAGTGGATATCGTTATGTTCTTACTTCACAGATGATTTGAGTAGATGTTGAGTACATTTACTTGATAAATCACGAGTCTGAATTATTGAAAGGTTCATGTAATTTCAGGGTGAAGTTGAAAGATCGTCGTGACAAGAGGATAAAGTATCTATGATATGATCATAGAGATGAATATCTGAATTACGAGTTTGGCACAGAATTAAGACATTGTGGAAATTGTTTCACAACTAATACAGCCTAGAACACCATAGTGTGATGGTGTGTCCGAACATCATAACTGCACCCTATTGGATATGATGCATACCATGATGTCTCTTATCAAATTACCATGATAGTTTATGGGTTAGGCATTGGAGACAACCACATTCACTTTAAATAGGGCACCACGTAATTCCGATGAGATGACACTGTATGAACTATGGTTTAGAGAAACCTAAGCTGTCATTTCTTAAAAGTTTGGGGCTGCGACGCTTATGTGAAAAAGTTTCAGGTTGATAAGCTTGAACCCAAAGCGGATAAATGCATCTTCATAGGACACCCAAAACAGTTGGGTATACCTCCTGTCTCAGATCCGAAAGCAATAAGGGATTGTTTCTAGAATCGGGTCCTTTCTCGAGGAAAAGTTTCTCTCGAAAGAATTGAGTGGGAGGATGGTGGAGACTTGATGAGGTTATTTAACCGTCTCTTCAACTAGTGTGTGGCAGGGCACAGGAAGTTGTTCCTGTGGCACCTACACCAATTGAAGTGGAAGCTTATGATAGTGATCATAAAACTTCAGATCAAGTCACTACCAAACCTCGTGGGATGACAAGGGTGCGTACTACTTCAGAGTGGTACGTGATCCTGTCTTGGAAGTCATGTTGCTAGACAACAATGAACCTACGAGCTATGGAGAAGCGATGGTGGGCCCGGATTCCGATAAATGGCTTGAGGCCATAAAATCCGAGAGAGGATCCATGTATGAAAACAAAGTGTAGACTTTGGGAGAACTACTTGATGGTCGTAAGGCTGTTAGGTACATATGGATTTTAAAAGGAAGACGGACAATGATGGTAGGTTACATCATTAAGAAAGCTCGACTTGTCGTTAAGATGTTTTCCGACAAGTTCAAGGAGTTGACTACGATGAGACTTTCTCACTCGTAGCGATGCTAAGAGTCTGTTGGAATTATATTAGCGATTACTGCATTATTTATGAAATCTTGCAGATAGGATGTCAAAACATTGTTTCCTCGACGATTTTCTTGAGGAAAGGTTGTATGTGATACAACCGGAAGGTTTTGTCAATCCTGAAAGATGCTAATAAGTATGCAAAGCTCCAGCAATCCTTCTAGGGACTGGAGTAAGCATCTCGGAGTTGGAATGTATGCTTTGATGAGATGATCAAAGATTTTGGTGTATACAAAGTTTATGAGAAACTTGTATTTCCAAAGAAATGAGTGGGAGCACTATAGAATTTCTGATAAATATATGTTGTTGACATATTGTTGATCAGAAATGACGTAGAATTTTTGGAAAGCATATAGGGTTATTTGGAAAGTATTTTTCAATGGAAAGCCTGGATTAAGCTACTTGAACATTGAGCATCAAGATCTATAAGAATAGATCAAAACGCTTAATGGTACTTTCAAATGAGCACATACCTTGACATAATCTTGAAGGTGTTCAAGATGGATCAGTCAAAGAAGGAGTTCTTGCCTGAGTTGTAAGGTATGAAGTTAAGACTTAAAGCTCGACCACGGCAGAAGAAAGAGGAAGGACGAAGGTCGTCCCCTATGCTTTTGTCATAGGCTCTATACGGTATGCCATGCTGAGTACCGCACCTGATGTGTGCCTTGCCACATATCTGGCAAGAGGGTACAAAGGTAATCTAGGAGTAGATCACCAGATAGAGGTCTAAATTATCCTTAGAGGAATAAGGATATGTTTCTCAGTTATGGAGGTGATAAAGAGTTCGACGTAAAGAGTTACGTCGATGCAAGCTTAACACCTATCCGGATAGCTCTGAGTAGAGATACCGGATACGTATAATGGAGCAACAATTTAGAATAGCTCCATGTAGAACAGTTATTTGAAATGGCTCCAAATATAGCGTAGTAGCTGCATCTACAAGATGACATAGAGATTTGCGAAGTACATACGGATCTGAAAGATTCAGACCCGTTGACTATAACATCTCTCACAAGCATAACATGTTCAAACCCAGAACTCATCGAGTGGTTAATCACATGTAATGTGAACTAGATTATTGACTCTAGTAAACTCTTTGGGTGTTAGTCACATGGCGATGTGACCTTGAGTGTTAATCACATGGCGATGTGAACTAGATTATTGACTCTAGTGCAAGTGGGAGACTGTTGGAAATATGCCCTAGAGGCAATAATAAATTGATTATTATTATATTTCCTTGTTTCATGATAATCGTTTATTATCCATGCTATAATTGTATTGATAGGAAACTCAAATACATGTGTGGATACATAGACAACACCATGTCCCTAGTAAGCCTCTAGTTGACTAGCTCGTTGATCAATAGATGGTTACGGTTTCCTGACCATGGAAATTGGATGTCGTTGATAATGGGATCACATCATTAGGAGAATGATGTGATGGACAAGACCCAATCCTAAGCATAGCACTAGATCGTGTAGTTCATATGCTAAAGCTTTTCTAATGTCAAGTATCATTTCCTTAGACCATGAGATTGTGCTTTGGGTGTGCCAAACGTCACAACGTAACTGGGTGGCTATAAAGGTACACTACGGGTATCTCCGAAAGTGTCTGTTGGGTTGGCACGAATCGAGACTAGGATTTGTCACTCCGTGTAAACGGAGAGGTATCTCTGGGCCCACTCGGTAGGACATCATCATAATGTGCACAATGTGATCAAGGAGTTGATCACGGGATGATGTGTTACGGAACGAGTAAAGAGACTTGCCGGTAACGAGATTGAACAAGGTATCGGGATACCGACGATCGAATCTCGGGCAAGTATCGTACCGCTAGACAAAGGGAATTGTATACGGGATTGATTAAGTCCTTGACATCTTGGTTCATCCGATGAGATCATCGTGGAACATGTGGGAGCCAACATGGGTATCCAGATCCCGCTGTTGGTTATTGACCGGAGAGTCATCTCGGTCATGTCTGCATGTCTCCCGAACCCGTAGGGTCTACACACTTAAGGTTCGGTGACGCTAGGGTTATAGAGATATTAGTATGCGGTAACCCGAAAGTTGTTCGGAGTCCTGGATGAGATCCCGGATGTCACGAGGAGTTCCGGAATGGTCCGGAGGTAAAGATTTATATATAGGAAGTGCTATTTCGGCCATCGGGACAAGTTTCGGGGTCACCGGTATTGTATCGGGACCACCGGAAGGGTCCCGGGGGTCCACCGGGTGGGGCCACCTGCCCCGGGGGGCACATGGGCTGTAGGGGGTGCGCCTTGGCCTATATGGGCCAAGGGCACCAGCCCCAAGAGGCCCATGCGCCAAGAGAAGAGGGAAAGGAAGAGTCCTAAAGGGGGAAGGCACCTCCGAGGTGCCTTGGGGAGGAGGGACTCCTCCCTTGGCCACACCCTTCCTTGGAGGAAGGGCCAAGGTTGCGCCCCCCCTCTCCCTTGGCCCTATATATAGTGGGTGAAGGGAGGGCAACCATACCTAAGCCCTGGCGCCTCCCTCTCCCTCCCATGACACATCTCCCTCCTCCCGCAGCGCTTGGCGAAGCCCTGTTGGAATCCCGCTACTTCCACCACCACGCCGTCGTGTTGTTGGATCTCCATCAACCTCTCCTCCCCCCTTGCTGGATCAAGAAGGAGGAGACGTCTCTGCTCCGTACGTGTGTTGAACGCGGAGGTGCCGTCCGTTCGGCGCTAGGATCATCGGTGATTTGGATCACGACGAGTATGACTCCATCAACCCCGTTCTCTTGAACGCTTCCGTGCGCGATCTACAAGGGTATGTAGATCCACTCCTCCCTCGTTGCTAGATGACTCCATAGATAGATCTTGGTGACACGTAGGAAAATTTTGAATTTATGCTACGTTCCCCTACACTAGCGTGGTTCACCAACACAGGTACGATGCCCCCGAAGCATGAGAACTGAGTCGGAACCATCTTCAACCTCTTCTACCCTCGGACCTCGATCCATTCGGGGGCTAATGACGAGGACATGTACCTAGGGTAGGGTAATAGGCCTGACCTAGACGCCCTCCCCAAGTTCACTACCTTAAGATCAACGACATTCAAGGCACAACAGTTTTCACCGACTGGAATCACCTCAGAGTGCAACCCACTCGATCAATAATTCCACTCGGATAACCCAATTCCATTCGACCAGTATATCATCACTCGACCGAACAAGAAACCACTCGGAGTACAGAAGATCTAAAGTCACTCAGGATGGCAACGGTCAGGCGTTCACTCTGTAGTGTTAATGATCATCTATATGTCTTTATTGCTGGTGTTACTAGTAATCTATCACCTTAGTGTACATTGAACCCTGTGTAACATGGGACGGCTGGGGTCCTGGCGCACTCTATATAAGCCACCCCCTCCTCTGGCACAAGGGTTCGCACCCTATGTAACTTCTAGCATAATCCAGTCGACCGCCTCAGGGCACCGAGACGTAGGGCTTTTACTTCCTCCGCGAAGGCCCTGAACTCGTAAATCTTGTGTGCACAACCTCATCGTAGCTAGGATCTTGCCTCCTCCTACGTACCCCCCTTTCTACTGTCAAACTTAGAACCACAACACCCGCCACGAGCCTCAACACTCATCGGATCGCATACATCAGTATGTATTATTTCCAATAAGTCAGTTGCGCGCTCCATTGTTCTGGAGAACGGAGTCTTAGTCATCTTGCCCATGAGGCATGGTTCGCAAGCATCAAGTGATTTATAATCAAGTGATTCCAAAATCCCATCAGCATGGAGTTTCTTCATGCACTTTACACCAATATGACCTAAACGGCAGTGCCACAAATATGGTGCACTATCATTATCAATTTTGCATCTTTTGGCAGCAATATTATGAATATGTGTATTACTATGATCGAGATTCAGTAAACCATTCACCTTGGGTGTATGACCACAGAAGGTTTTATTCATGTAAACAGAATAACAATTATTCTTTGAGTTAAATGAATAACCGTATCGCAATAAACATGATCCAATCATATTATGCTCAACGCAAACACTAAATAACATTTATTTTAGGTTCAACACTAATCCTGAATGTAAAGGGAGTGTGCGATGGTGATCTTATCAACCTTGGAATCAATTCCAACACACATCGTCACCTTGCTCTCAACTAGTCTCTGTTTATTTTGTAACTCCTGTTTCAAGTTACTAATCATAGCAACTGAACGAGTATCAAATACCCAGGGGCTACTGTGAATACTAGTAAAGTACACATCAATAACATGTATATCATATATACTTTTGTTCACTTTGCCATCCTTCTTATCCGCCAAGTATTTTGGGCAGTTCCGCTTTCAGTGACCATTTCCTTTGCAGTAGAAGCACTCAGTTTTAGGCTTGGGTCTAGCTTTGGCTTCCTCATGGGAGTGGCAACTTGCTTGTCATTCTTCTTGAAGTTCCCTTTCTTTCCCTTGCCCTTTTACTTGAAACTAGTGGTCTTGTCAACCATCAACACTGTATGCTCTTTCTTGATTTCTACCTTCGCCGATTTCAGCATCGCGTAGAGATTGGGAATCATTTTCGTCATCCCTTACATATTATAGTTCATCACGAAGTTCTAGTAACTTGGTGATAGTGACTAGAGAACTTTGTCAATCACTATTTTATCTAGAAGATTAACTCCCACTTGATTCAAGTGATTGTAGTACCCAAACATTCTGAGCACATGCTCACTAGCTGAGCTATTCTCCTCCATCTTGTAGGCAAAGTATTTGTCAGAGGTCTCATACCTCTCGACACGGGCATGACCAATTCAACTCTTGGAACATCTTATATGCTCCGTGGCGTTCAAAATATTTTTGAAGCCCCGGTTCTAAGCCGTAAAGCATGGTGCACTAAACTATCAAGTAGTCGTCATACCGAGCTTGTCAAACATTCATAACGTCTGCATCTGCTCCTGCAATAGTTGTGTCACCTAGCGGTGCATCAAGGACATAATTCTTCTGTGCAGCAATGAGGATAATCCTCAGATCACGGAGCTAGTCTGCATCATTGCTACTAACATCTTTCAACATAGTTTTCTCTAGGAACATATCATAAATAAAACGGGGAAGCTACACGCGAGTAATTGATCTACAACATAGATATGAAAATACTATCAGGACTAAGTTCATGATAAATTTAAGTTCAATAAATCATATTACTTAAGAACTACCACTTAGATAGACATCCCTCTAATCATCTAAGTGGTCATGTGATCCGTATCAACTAAATCATGTCCGATCATCATGTGAGATGGAGTAGTTTTCAATGGTGAACATCACTATGTTGATCATATCGACTATATGATTCACGCTCGACCTTTCGGTCTCAGTGTTCCGAGGCCATATCTGCATATGCTGGGCTCGTCAAGTTTAACCCGGGTATTCTGCATGTGCACAACTGGCTTGCACCTGTTGTTGTGAACGTAGAGCTTATCACACCCGATCATCACGTGGTGTCTCGGCACGACGAACTATAGCAACGGTGCATACTCAGGGAGAACACTTATACCTTGAAATCTAGTGAGAGATCATCTTATAATGCTACCGTCGTACTAAGCAAAATAAGATGCATAAAGGATAAACATCACATGCAATCAATATAAGTGATATGATATGGCCATCATCATCTTGTGCCTTTGATCTCCATCTCCAAAGCATCGTCATGATCTCCATCGTAGCATCGTTGTTGTCTCGCCAACTATTGCTTCTACGACAATCGCTACCGCTTAGTGATAAAGTAAAGCAATTACATGGTGATTGCATTTCATACAATAAAGCGACAACCATATGGCTCCTGCCAGTTGCCGATAACTGTGTTACAAAACATGATCATCTCATACAATAATTTATATAATCACGTCTTGACCATATCACAACACAACATGCCCTACAAAAACAAGTTAGACGTCATCTACTTTGTTGTTGCAAGTTTTACGTGACTGCTACGGGCTTAGCAAGAACCGTTCTTACCTACGCATCAAAAACCAAAACAAGGTATAGTGATTGCTTTTTGATCTTCAAAAAGAACCATGTTCATTGAATCCGATTCAACTAAAGTTGGAGAAACTGACACCCGCTAGCCACCTGTGTGCAAAGCACGTCGGTAGAACCAGTCTCATGAACGTGGTCATGTAATGTTGGTCTGGGCCGCTTCATCCAACAATACCGCCGAATCAAAGTAATACGTTGTTGGTAAGCAGCATGACTATTATCGCCCACAACACTTTGTGTTCTACTCGTGCATATAACATCTACGCATAGACCTGGCTCAGATGCCACTGATGGGGAACGTAGTATTTCAAAAAAAATTCCTACGATCACGCAAGATCTATCTAGGAGATGCATAGCAACGAGAGAGGAGAGTGTGTCTACGTACCCTCGTAGACCGAAAGCGGAAGTGTTAAGTAATGTGGTTGATGTAGTCGAACGTCTTCGCGATCCAACCGATCAAGTACCGAACGCACGGCACCTCCGCGATCTGCACACATTCAGCTCGGTGACGTCCCTGGAACTCTAGATCCAGTTGATGCCGAGGGAGAGTTTCGTCAGCACGACGGTGTGGTGATGGTGATGATGAAGTTACCGACGCAGGGCTTCGCCTAAGCACTACGACAATATGACCAAGGTGGAAATCTGTCGAGGGGGGCACCGCACACGGCTAAAACAATTGTCAACTTGTGTGTTCTAGGGTGCCCCCTTCCCCCGTATATAAAGGAGTAAGGGAGAGGCCGGCCGGCCCTATAGGGCGCGCCCAAGGGGGGCAATCCTACTCGTAGTAGGAGTTGAACCCCCCCCCCTTCCTAGTCCTACTAGGAGAAGAAGGAAGGAGAGGGGAAGGAGAAGGAAGGAGGGGGCGCCGCCCCTCCCCCTAGTCCAATTTGGACTAGGCCCATGGGGGGGTAAGCGGCCAGCCCTTGGCTGCTCCATATCTCTCCCTTAAGGCCCAATAAGGCCCAAAACTTCCCCGGTGGTTCCGATAACCCTTCCGGCACTCCGATAAATACCCGATACATCTCGGAACCATTCTGGTGTCCGAATATAGTCATCCAATATATCAATCTTTATGTCTCGACCATTTCGAGACTCCTAGTCATGTCTGCGATCTCATCCGAGACTCCGAACTACCTTCGGTACATCAAAACACATAAACTCATAATACCAATCGTCATCGAACATTAAGCGTGTGGACCCTACGGGTTTGAGAACTATGTAGATATGACCGAGACTCATCTCCGGTCAATAACTAATAGCGGAACCTGGATGCTCAATTGGTTCCTAAATATTCTATGAAGATCTTTATCGGTCAAACCGCATAACAGCATACGTTGTTCCCTTTGTCATCGGTATGTTACTTGCCCGAGATTCGATCGTCGGTATCATCATACCTAGTTCAATCTCGTTACCAGCAAGTCACTTTACTCATTCCGTAATGCAACATCCCGTAACTAACTCATTAGTCATATTGCTTGCAAGGCTTATAGTGATGTGCATTACCGAGAGGGCCCAGAGATACCTCTCTGATACACGGAGTGACAAATCCTAATCTCGATCTATGCCAACTCAACAAACACCATCGGAGACACCTGTAGAGCATATTTATAATCACTCAGTTGTGTTGTGACGTTTGATAGCACACAAGGTGTACCTCCGGTATCCGGGAGTTGCATAATCTCATAGTCAGAGGAACATGTATAAGTCATGAAGAAAGCAATAGCAATAAAACTCAACGATCATAATTCTAAGCTAACGGATGGGTCTTGTCCAACACATCATTCTCTAA
Source organism: Triticum urartu (assembly GCF_003073215.2). Lineage (NCBI taxonomy): Eukaryota > Viridiplantae > Streptophyta > Magnoliopsida > Poales > Poaceae > Triticum > Triticum urartu. Next base: position 75,270,202 of record NC_053027.1, on the reverse strand, counting down.
TGATGTGATCCCGTTTATCAAATGACAACACATAATCATCTTTGATTAACGAGCTAGTCAAGTAGAGGCATACTAGGGACACTCTGTTTTGTCTATGTATTCAGACATGTACTAAGTTTCCGGTTAATACAATTCTAGCATGAATAATAAATATTTATCATGATATAAGGAAATATAAATAACAACTTTATTATTGCATCTAGGGCATATTTCCTTCAGGCCGCGTCAAGCAGGAGAAGGACGACGAGGACAACGGTGATGGCGGCAACGTCGGCGACTTCGCCGCGCTGAGCGAGTTCTTCCTGTAGTCTAGGCCTTTGTTTTTTAGTAAATTTTAAATTTGCTATTCTAAAATTGTTTTAAGTCGCCGAAGTTTATGCCCGTTTGCCGAATAATAGCCGAATGTCTTTTAAAAAAAGCCTTCTGGGGCGACCCTGGGGCCGGCGCCTGGGAACCCGTTTGGCCCCAAGCCGATTTTATCGTCGGGTCGCCCCCAGGCGGCGATTTTTCGAGCCCCCTGGGGTCCAACGGCTGGAGATGTTCTAATGCTTGGTTAGACAAAGCGTCTGGTGACCTTAGGGCATCTCTTGCAAATCCCAACTTTATTCCCCTATTCTAGCCCCCATCTCAGGGGGAAAAAAGAGAGATATTTTAGGCATTAAACTTTTGTTTCATCTAGCAGATCCTTCAAAGTTTAATCCCCAAAAAACTCGATCACAATTTTTTGCACACAAATTTAAACTAGTTAATTGCATAACTAGGCACTACATACAGCGTCCATTGCTGCCTACTACATTAGCCGTTGGTACCACATTAACATCGTACATAACATAATTAAGTCTGTTGCCTACTGCATTAACACTACATCGACATCGAACTAGTTTAAGCATGTCCTATGTTGATGTCATTGCCTACTATATTAACACTACATCAACATTGAACAAATTTAAACTAGTTCATCGCCTGATCCTAACAGCGGGAGGGGCGAGATCGCCTACGGTTGCCGCATCGGCAGGGAAGTTTCGCTTCGCCAACGGCCCGAATAAGAGGAGTGCAGGCGTCATAGGCGTGCGCCGCCTCCTCCGCGGTGTCAAATATGCAAAGCCAAACATGTTTCGCGTCGGCGTTGTGGATATCCCACTGCAAACTTGTCCCCACGACCGGTGATGGATGTCGTGATACTTCATTGGCGACAACAGCTGCGACAACGGAGGTCAGGGAGACGCCGCGGGGGCTCGGAGCTATGACAGGGAGGTGAAATGGAGCTCAGGGAGGTGGCGGTGGCGAAGAAGATGGCGCACAACCGAGAGGGAGGCGGCGATGGAGCTTGGGGAGGCGACAGTGATTGATTCTAGGAAGACGGCTCGGGGTAAGGAGGACCGCGGGGCGAGGAGGGCGATCGCGGCCCGCGCGCGGACCATTTGCTAGGCTGGGAGGCGGTGCCGGGGCTCGGGAGGCGGAGGTGCTCAATCGTCGGCCGTGATCCTTGAGCTCGAGGAAGGAGGTGGCGACAACCTGATATAATGGAACGAAATGCCTGAATCGGGAGTGTCAATGGCGACAATGGATGCGACGGGGTTGGATAGAGTTTGGGGCGGCAGTGGCGAGTTTTATAGCCGGAGCGAAGCGGATCGATCGGCGCCTCGGTCGCCACGCCATGAAGGAAGTATCCCCATTTTAGTGCCTACTTCTAGAGCAAAAATAGGGTAGAGCTATAAAGTTTAGGGACATGGATTTTTCCTAACTAGTTGTGGGCACAACCTGAATCTTGACCGCAGATCAAGCATGATGTCCAATCGACATGGCCCACCTAGCTATCAGGTCTGCATGCCCCATCCCTGTATACGAGCCATGTGACCAATTTCAACAGATGGTATAGTGAACCGTATTCCACCAGACTAGGCTGTAGGTGGGACCCACCCTATAGATTCTTTTTCCCCTAGATCACGCATGCCTTCCTTTCCCTCCAGTCTACCGATTACAACTGTTGACTCGACTAGGATTTGTAATTGCACCAGATTTCTTTTTAACGCGTGCTTAATTAATTATTAATGTATAAAACTCCCGTGGAAGATGCCAAAGTTCTTTTTAACACGTGTTTAATTAATTATTAATTATTGATACCTAAGTGCATTTATCTTCTAAAAATGTATCCTTCTTGGTAAATCTCTGGACATACAAAGCTCTGGACGCGTCCTCGCTAAAGTTCGACGCTAGCATGCAGAATTTCTGGTGGTACTGCTCACAAATGTGGGGCTCACTCGTCCACCCTCCACCACAAGCTCCTTCCCTGAGATTCTTTATGACTGTAGGATATTGTACCAAATAAATTGACAAGTTCTGTGTTGAACAGCAGGAAAGTTCTTTATATTGATCTTTAATTTTTTTTGCGAGGGATTCTCCATATTGATATAGGCCCATCCTTTAGAGCTCATTTGGTTGCGTGGGTTCCCCCCGGGATCCCCACGTTTTTCCAGGGCCCGAAATCCACATGGAGACCCTCGCCTGGGAAAACAGCCTCCTCATTTGGACGACCCGTTCGATGTGGTGTGCCTGCCCGAACCTTGCCCTTTCCCCGGGAAAAGGTCCCACACCTCCACAATCGTGGAAAATCCTCCCGTCGTTTCCCTCGCGCGATCTGATCTCCGTTGCCTCGCTCTTCCTCCCTCGCCTGTGCCTTCCAACCCTCTCTTCCCCTCCCTTGTACCAACAAATGAGGAGAAGATCTCTCCCGTGGAAAGGAAGGGAATTACATGTGCTCCTGAAGTTCCCCCAAAGGGATGTAGTACCCTGGGCGTTCTTCCCTGAGTCACCAAACAAAGCCTTAGCGGGAAATAGCCAATGGACCTCGGGTGCCATTGCACCCGAATTAATAAAAAGTTTAAAAATATTTAAAGAGTCAAAAAATATGAATCTGTTTTGTAACAAATCTGACTTAGTGTAATACTAGCGCGGCGTGTTATTCTCGACGGGAACAAACATAATTGTACTACGTAAAAGTTACTATTCGCATTTTTTGAACTTGCGATTTTGTCTTCTCTTTTTGACTGAAGAAACCACGAGAATCATTCTTTCGTGAAACTTTTTACACGAGTAATACATTAGGCCATGTTTGCTACAAAAATAATTCAAAAAGTTTTAAGTCTCTTTTTTCTAAAAGTGTTTTTCCAATTCGGGTGCCTGTGTTGTACCGCGTCACAAGCTTGTAGCAGCACTGTGCACTTCAAGCTAAATTCTCCACCCCCCTTGTATCTCCCACTCGCCAGTACTCGTGCAAACACAGTCAGCTAGGCCCTTGCTTTTTCCATTGTGAATTTATATCTCGTTCAATAGTCCAAAAGATTCAAAAGACGCCTCGTCACTCGAGTTAAAATATGTTGCTCAATGCAGATCATCGTTTTTTCATATACAATTTAAGTGCATTAATATGACAATATCACAACTTAAATGGTCGGTCAGAGTATATTTAATCTCAGATGATATGAATGCCATAGGAGTAGTTATATGGCCGGTCAGAGTATGTGAAAGTTGATACTAGGCGTTGAGTGAAAAAGGCCCGCTATCGGGTACATATGACTATTATCTCTAAAGCTCTTCATAGTCGATCATAAGAGGACCGCAATCAAGGATAAAAAGTGTGCATCGGCGATTATATGGGATGTAGCATCTAGTGATGACAGTATCACAATAAATGTGGTGTTGGTTTTCCAGAGATCCTGAATGAAAAAACTTACCGATCGATACAACAGTAACGTTCTTCATGATTGACTGTAATAGGTCCGCCTACGGGTACATATGGTTTCTATCTCTAAAGTTCTTTGCGGTCGACCATAAGAGAACCGATATCCAAAGGTGTTGGTTTCCCAAGATCCCCAATGAAAAAACTTATTGATCGATAAAATAGGATTACACTTCTTCTTGGTCGAGTGCAAGAGGCCGCCTTTGGATACATATGGCTGCTATCTCAAAAGTTCTTCGCGATTGATCATAAGAGGACCGCAATCAAGGATAATAAGTGTGCATCGGCGATTATATGAGACGTAGCATCTAGTGATGACAATATCACATTAATTGTGAGGTTGGTTTTCCAAAGATTCCGAACGAAAAAACATACCGATCGATATACAACATTAAAGTTCTTCATGGTTGAATGCAACAGACCCGCCTATGGCTACTATCTTTAAAGTCCTTTGTGGTCGACCATAAGAGGACTGGGACCGAGGATATAAAGTGCGCATCGATGGTTATATTGGATGTAGTGTCTAGTGATGACAATATTACAATAATTAAGGCGTTGGTTTCCCAAGATCTCCAGTGGAAAAACTTACCGACCGATATATAACATTAAACCTCTTCTTGGTTGAGTGCAAGAGGCCACCTTCGGGTACATGTTGCTGCTATCTCTAAAGTTCTTCGCGGTCGGCCATAAGAGGACTGCAATCAAGGATATAAAGTGCACATTAATGATTATATGGGGCGCAACATCTAGTGAAGGATTTGGATTCCTCTCCATCTTGGCTTGAGGAAGGAGAATCGCTGAAATCCGGAGGAATGCACCAGCAGTCGTCCTCCTTCTCTAGCTAACCCAGATCTAGGGCGTCCTCAGGGGAAGTTGGCTGGGAACAGAAGCTGCTCATGGACACGCCAAGATTGAGATTGAAGGATTTGACGGAGAAGACGATGAAAGAAAAAGAGTAGCTTATGAGAGGAGAAACCTGAACAGGGGATCTGTGAATGACTCCGCACCAAGATTCATTGGTCAATCGTTAAGAAACCTGTAGATCCGGGCGCGGTCGCGCGGGGACGGGAAGCGTGATGGTTCTCAGCGATGCTGGTGCGTCTGCACGATTGGATTCAAATTTTGAATTGTGTCCAGGTCAGGCGGATGGGTCACGGGGTATATGGGACAGGCCCCGCAGGCAAGTACGAGCTAATTGTGGGCGTAGGTATAGGTCGCTACATATGATTTGACTGTATTCATTCCTTATAGCATTGGCAAAACTGGAAACGCTTTATTCCGATGGGCTATGTCGGGGCAGGCTCGCGCTGATCCACATGCAACAGCGACGGCAACGATTCGCGTTGCGCACGCAAGCAGTTAGGAATAGCCATATTCGAAAGTTTAGGAGTTCAAAAGTATTTTTTGTGAGACACTGAACTTTTTAGGGGATATGCTAGATGGGGTTTAATTAAAAAATCCTTAAAATAACTTTCGGAAATCATAGGGGTGCTTCTATTTCATATCTGGTCATTATGTAACAACTATTAGGGAATATCCAAAGTTGATCTACAAATTCCGTTGCGCATCCGTCTGTGGGCAGATGGGACCAGTCCACGAATACGGATGCGGGAGCCGGCTATCCAACGCTATCCGCATACATTTCATGTCGGGTTTTAGCAAACCGGAAAGAATTCATCAAAATTTAGATAGAAAATAGCACAAATTGTGCATACATAGCATGCAAATAAGCCTAGTAAAACAATAGTTCAAATTCAAGGAGATTAACTGGATGTTCAATAAGTTTTTCATGAACGGGTCATGTTGTCCCACACATACTGCCCTTCCGGCTACATTCAATAGTGTATGTACGTAAATGGCCGTCCCTCCATCCTGTGGTACATCGCGACAGCGTGTACGAGCTACGCAATGTGTAGAGCAACATTGAGTGAATGAATGATTCAATCAAAAAGTTGAGCGAGAAGAAGAAAAACTCATGATCTCCTCCGCTGCCGCGCGCAATGGCCACCTTGCCTTCAGCCAAACAACTGCATCACAAACTTGGTGATGGTGTCTGGATGGCGTACCATCGATACGATAACGACTTCACGTTGCGTTGTTGGATGATGTGCATCTCATAGGGTGCAGTGTGCTTTTGTGCACGAAATGAATCATGCACGCACTCCCAGAATAGCCCCCTTCTGCTCTTGCCTACGCAGACCACTAATACAGCCAACCACGCATCGCACAACAACTCATCCTTTATGATCGAGTACCCCGCCATCCTTCATACTCTAGAAAACAACATGGCATTTGAAAAAAAAACTCAACTGCATTTGAGCGAACACCTACCGGGCATGGGGTCCGCCATGGACGTCGTTGGCAGGGGCGGAGTGTACCTGGCTACGGACGAGTCCAGGGTGGACGGCGCTATCGTAAAAGGCGAGCGGGTGCGCCGGTGCTGGTTGTGGAGGTCCAGCAATGTCTGTGTGGCGGACGGAGAGGTACAGTGGCAGCGGCGAAGAAGGAGGGTGCGGATGTAAAGCACGGGGGAGAAGGGACGGATTGAAAGACAGAAGGACCGGGAGAGGAGATTTAGTGAGCCGGGGGTGTCGGAATCCTACGCGGCTCCTGTCCGGACTACCGCAACCCCCCACCCCTAAATGCTTCTATTTTTGGATAAAATATGCGTCAGGACCGATCGACGGACCGATACAAATCTGTGTTGAATGACAAAACACTGGACTACGTAGTCCGGATATATACGGGCGGTTTAAGGGTAAGGGTGTTGGAGATGCCCTTACTATTTATTCATTAAAGAGGGGAGGGTTTTAATGTAGAAAAAGACGTTCCTCGTGACAAAAGTTTCCCGTTGCGTAGTACACTCCACAGATTTCTGCATGCCATGAATTTGATCAGCGACGGTGTCAACTAATGAATTGGTCGTCCTGTGTCCCAGGGATGCGTTGCGTTTGTCTTTGAGCGGCGTGTGAGTGAGAGCGCGAAATCAAGTTGATCAACTTGCGACGCAACGGGTCGATAATGGCACTGAAAGAAGCGACACGCAGTACTCATAAATTAATGAGTGGGTGCATGTGCATGCATGCAAGGAGAAAAGTTTGAGGGCAATTTAATTGATTGGACAGTCGGAATGTTCGCCAGGTTTTGTACTGCAAGTTGATAATTAATTGCGCAGCCGACTATATGAAATTGCCGTGTCAATCATAAGACGTAGCCAACTTAATAATCCATTTGTACAATAATTAGTCATTACAACTCAACATATGGAGTGTTGATTGGAAATTGATGCAACATTCTCCCGTTTCATTTGTACCATCGTACAAAAATCGAATTTGACATGTCTTATAGGCAGTCTATATCACCCTATCATACTTGCTTTATGGAGATATACTTCACAATTAAATACATGAAAAACAAACCGCTGCGCCATGCTGTCTGCCATGTAAAAGTTGCACTCTCAATGAACGGAGAGCAAATTAAGGTTCTACTAACGCTACTAGATTTGACCCGAAAAAAACACTACTACTAGATTTGTCAAGGACAATATTTAACCGTGTACTTCATTCGTTTTTATTTACTCTGAATATTACCTCTGTCTTGAGTTAAACTTAGGTCTTCTGCAAAAAAAAAGGTTAAACTTAGGTAATGTTTATATAAAACAAATCGTGAGAATTTTTTGAAAACATGAACACTTTTTGAAATCGGAAACTCTTTTTGAAATTATGAACATTTATCGAATTCCTGGACATTTTTTACAAAATCATGAACAATTTATGGAATCATGAATATTTTTTACAATTCGCTATTTTTGAATCCCTGAACATTTTTGGAAATTTGAGAACAATATTTGAAATTCAAAAATATTGGTTTTTTGTTTTCACAAACATTTTTTGAATCCATTAATTTTTTTTGAATCAGCGGATATTTTTTGAATCAGTAATTTTTTTATATATTTGTTTGGGAACAATTTTGAAATTTGTGAACTTTTTAAAAAAATCATGGACAATTTTCGGATTTATGAATATTTTATGGAATTCCAAACATTTTTTGAATTCATGAGAAAATTTTAAAAGTAATAAATTTTTTGAAAATCCCGATCTTTTTTAAAATTTGAGATAAAAGTACAGGGGCGCGTGCGCACATGGGCTGGCCCAGATCGAGCACTGAGTAGGAGGTAGGGGAGCGCGCATTCGCTGAGTATCCAACGTGCAGGTCGCTGAATAGGGGCACCGGCAGGGACGCGTAGTATGTACTCCCGGGCTCAAATGCTATCTAATGAACAGTATAATCGGAAATTTATTGGGTACAAATTTTCAAAAATATTTTGTGTGCTTGCAAAAAATTATCATAAAATGGCATTTCAAGTTGTGGTAAAAAAAACAAAACCAATGCTCCAAAAATGATATATTCGAAAGCAATTTTGGAGTGCTGATTTTGTTTCTTTTGCCATGACTTCCACAAATGTTGTTTCAAGATGAAAATTTTCAAGCACGGAGAACATTTGTCAGAGTTTGCACCCAAAAAAGTTCAGAACTTTCTGGAAAAAAATCATTTTTCAGATTTACTGTTCATCCCAAGCTCATGATATGAATTTGGGAGTAGAAAGGGACTTTCGCACCCACAAGGTACTTAGCCTGCCCATGCTTCCTATTCCTTATTCCTACAGCAGCAGCCTGACAAATCCGCTGTGTCCATAGTTCGTTCTACTGTGGCGATCTCCAGACAGAGATCCCCTGTAAACATCCTTGTGAACAACATCTCACTCAGAACGTGACGTCTCATACAACCTACCAAACACATTCTATCTGGCCAGTCCCACAACACAAAAGCAACCAAACACATATCTCAGTCTACCATTGCATTAGCCCAGCCAGGCCACACTCAGCCAGCATGCTAGATGCGATGCAGCCAAATGTGACCCAGGCATCAAAACACCCCTAAATGATTTAAGTACTCTGACGCACAGCGGACGCACATCATCAGTCCGAGGACATCAACCAAACACACGTAGCCTCGCCAGGCAATATTTTCAATCTTCTCAGGCTCAATCCTGGCAGTCCATTTCTCCAGGCACGGTGTTCAGGTATCCAACCAAACAGGTCCTACAAGCGAGATATATACACCTCTCCAACATGCGGTAGCGTATCCCCATATTCAGATGTACAATCCATTTTATTCCTCTACTCATCAAATGGTAAAAAAAAAATCTATACGGCTACCAGATCTCCACCTGCACCTAGCTACATTATTACAGAAACACACTGTTCCACCACGTAACCCAGCCAAAGAGACGGAAGATGGTACTACTTGCCCGCGCCCAGCACTCGGCACCGGTACTCGCCTAGCGCCCAAATGGGGAAGATGTTCCTGTACTGGGAGTAACTGATCATACAGTTCTTGTTGAAGACTCCCATGATCTCCTGTTAAATGCGGCAAAAAACAAATTTAGATGATATAAGTATATAAAACTTGAGCTTCCCTAGTACTGTATCAAATATCATGCAAAAAGACAAGCAATTCCTATCTATTCAACGACATGTTTTAGACTGTCCAAAAAGACATGCAAAAAGGTCACAAGTATTGTTGCAAGATTCTGGTGGGGATGTGATGAAAAGAAAAAGGAAATGCATTGGAAAAAGTGGCAGGACATAGGTATCCCAAAATGTGAGGGGGGAATTGGGCTTTAGGATGCGTTTGGTTGCAAGGCTATCCTCCCACGGACAGGGATAGCCCCTTTTTACAGTGGTTGCCACTCGTTTGGATCTGAGGCAAAGAGGGATAAAGGCACCCAGATGCTTCGGATATTCCCGAAAAACGGGGCTGGGGACACCCGCGAAAAAGCGGCGGGTCGCGGCAACCACCCCCGCGCGCACTCGCGAAACGTTTTTTTTTTTTTTTTGCTATTGACTCGTCCTCACCCCCTCCCGAACACCCATTACCGGGCTCGTCTCTCTCGCTCGTGCATGGTGGCAATGGCGGCGCAGCGGCGTCGCATCTAGCAGAGAGGCCGGCTGTTGCGGAGGGTGCACACGGGAGATGCAGGACGGGGTTTGCGACAGCGGCGCGGTTGGATCTCGAGATGGCCGGCGGCTGGATCTCGACGAGCCAGGCGGCGGCGCGGCTAGATCTCGAGGAGCCCGGTGGCTGGGGCCTGAGGAGACGCGCGGCCGGTGATTGACGGTGGGCCGGCGGCTGCGGGCATGGGGCTGGTCCGCTGGTGGATGCATGAGACGATGAATCAGTATTTCTATCTTCAGTTTGCCATCGTGTGTTTTGCGCTTTTGTAGTTTTGCTGCTACTGTATTTTCTGCTGCTGTATGCACCGAGGCGTGCTTGATGTATGGTGGCCGTGCGTTGGTGCTCAATCAAAAATGCAGATTATGGGCTAATCTCATCACGTCAAGCAAAAATATCATCACAACCCTATTATTCATCCCTTGAACCAAACACTTCAATGGCTATCCTCAACCACCCAACCAAACAAAAACAAGGGCTATCCCTAACCAGCTGGTTGGGGATACCCACAACCACCCTAGTCTATCCCTCAAACCAAACACATCCTTAGAGATTTTGGTCTAGTTAATCAAGCCATGTTGGCTAAACAAGGGTGGAGGCTATACTGACCCTGACTCGCTTTGTGCAAAGGTGCTCAAAGGCCGATATTATCATGATTCAGATTTCTTGGCAGCAACAAAAAAGAGGAACTCCTCTCATACTTGGAGGGCAATTCTACATGGAAGAGAATCCCTGAAACTAGGCCTGATTAAACGTGTGGGGGATGGTGCTAGTGTTAACATATGGGAGGACCCTTGGATACCCTCTATGGCTATCGTCCAATTATTCAGTTACCAGGGGATACAGTCACTAAGGTGGAGGAGCTTATTGATCTTGAGAATAATAGTTTGGATCTTAATGTCTTGGAAGCAAACTTTGCAGTACCTGATGTTCAGGCTATTGCTAAAACACCAATAGGTAACTAGGGTGAAGATTGTTGGGCCTGGGTGTTGGTGAGGAATGCTAATTTTTCTGTTCGGTCGGTGTATAAAATTCTGAGCACAAGTATGACACATTCCTATGAACCGTCTTCTTCAGGCACGACAGGAAATGTCTTCTGGAACAAACTATGGAAACTGCCGGTACCACCAAGAGTCAGGAATTTTTGGTGGAGAGTTATAAGAGGATTTGTGCCATGTTAATCTGTTCTACTCACCAGACACATAGAAAAAATCCCATTCTGCGACCTATGTTGCAAGGAGGAAACTATAACCCATGCTCTGTTCGAATGCACTTGGGCGAGACTCTTCTGGAAGGAGATGAAGACCATGATGCATATAAAAATCCCAGTGCTACATCGTGCCTGAAGAAAACTGGGATCAGACCAATTTGTATGCATTGTATTGTGTGGCTGCTGGGAGGTTTGGTCTGAAAGGAATGCTCGTACTCACGGCGAGAAGGGCCGATCAGTTCAAGCTTCTGTTCGGTGGGCACTTGGTAATGCCGTTGATTTACAACAGCAGGTGAAGTTACTTGCCCTGCGGTAACAGGGAGGAAGCTTGCTGGCTGTGGCATTTCTTGAGCAGGCAGGCTGTGGAAGCACAGGGATGGTGGTCCAAGATTCAGAGGGCAACCTAATTCGAGCGCAAGCCTTCTGGTATCGATTTGCATCAGGTGCTCAAACTATGGAGCTATACACTATCCAGGACCAGATTCAACTAGCCAAAGAATGGGCTACTCCAGGATATGTGTTGAAATTGATGCTAAAGAGATGGTTAAGATGTACAACTCTGGATTTTCAGAGAGAGCAGCGGATGCAGCTGTTTGCCATGAAATCAAAGAGCTTTTGGGAGGGTTTATGAGCTAAGGTCTGGTGTTTGTGCAAAGGGAAGCCAATGAAGCAGCCCACCGGTGTGCAAAGCAAGCCACAGAAGAGAGGAAATGTTTGTGGATTAATTATATGCCCTCTTTCTTAGTTGGTTGTATTCAGCTACCGTGTAATCCTCCTAACTGAGTAATAAAGCTCTTGATTTGCAAAAGAAAAGGCTTTCTCTGGTCAAATAGTAGTTACGTTTCGCTGCACTGGTTTGAACTGCCTTCACATGCACAGCTGTGTTTATTACTAAAATGATTTCCTTTGGATCTAGAGAAAATTTGTTTGAGAAACCATGAGATGGTGGTAAAGCATTTATGACTTACTTGCTGAGGAAATTCCCCATCCTCTGATTGTAAGTTTACCAAAACCTTCGCTGCTCGATGCAGAGGCGTTGGATCTCTCTCAGCCTGTACCCAAACGAGATTTTAAGAACCGTCGTGAATGAAGACATCATATGGTACTACCACAATCCACAGGTAACTGTCAACACACCTGTCCTGCGTCAATTAGAGTCAGCATGGCCCAGCCAGTGTTGACAGCATGAGTATGCTTCCCTTCAAGATTGGTGTAAACCTAATTGAATGGAAGTCAAAACATGATTATTGGTTAGTAAAATTTTCTTATGGTCCCCAGGAAGACGATGTGCATCTAAAGATCAAGATGCAAGAATACCATGCTTTACAGGGCATGCAGTTGTGAACGGTGAAAGCAGGAAAAAGAGCAAATGACTCTTTAGATGAAAAGGAGAGTTTTATATCAAGTTGACGTCCATTACGTTGACTCAGATGTAACAATATTAACATTAATTCTAATAGACTGGCATACAATATTTATCACAGCACACTGACGATGAAGATTGGAATATAGAGATGCAATCCGGTATTCCAGTAAACAAGATTGCAAGTATATTCAAAACTAGGTAGAAATGTATCTACCTGATCCTGAGATGACAGATAGCTTTCTCCCCAGCCACCGAAAGGAAGCTCTTTTGACAACAGAAAGTCACATGCCTTTCTGATTGCAGGACTGGTCTTATATGTTCGACCTGCAGCTACTAGGCCCTTCACGCCGAACCATGTGCCATAGGTGAAGCACACAGCCCAAGAGCCATACCTGTAGGAAAACAGATATAGAATAACGCAGTGTTATATGCATGTATTACTTGTATTCTTCTACATGGAGTCTGAAAATTTACCATGACCCATCACTTCTTTGGATGTTCTCAATGTAATTAGCAGCTTTGTTGATACAGTTATCTACATCTTTCCTGCGGTGCCCAGGATAGAGCTTTTTAAATGATGTCAGGGCCTGAATTGCGGCTGATGTACATTCCACATACCTGACACCAATTGAGTATTTACATTTTTTTCAGTTTGTCTCTCTATGGCAAGCGGCATAAAAATTGACAATTGAAATATTATTGCATCTTACGGGTAATCAATCACAATATCTCCGAAGGTCTCGGCAGGGTTGATAAGCTGAACAGTTTAACAAACAATCAGATGGAAGAATTTTCGTAAATCAATAAGAAAGATTATATGACTAATGATTGGTTGTAGTTTTCAAACGAAGGAAACATCGGTCCAGTAAACCTGTATTAATTCAATATGAATTGTTTAATGGATGTACATGTCCTCTTTGACTTGATATTTAATGATTCAAATTAGGCAATTACTTCATGAAGCACACAACTTAAGAGCAACCTCCTAGTTGTAATGGTAGCACAACAACAAACAAATGAGGCAGGTACATACCTCAAGCCAGGCATAAGACCTTTGGAGTTCATATGTTGCGAAGCCGCCATTTTCATTCTGTAAAGATTAAAACAAATTTGTTAAAATGGCACGTCTCAAAATAATGTTTTACATATAATGCAAAAAAATACATAGAAGAGAACTGCTGGGAACAAAACTTTGGAGACTTTGAAATACAGGTTTCTTCAACAGTTTTGTATATGTTATCCCTGGGGCAATAATCTGGTGGAGCAACCAGGGCAACCAAGATTTTCAAAGCAAAGTCCGATTTGCAACTACACAGTATCCATTAATCCACTGCTCCACTTTGGTTTTGAAGTGAATACAGCAAGGGAGAGCCCTGGTGTTCAGTAAATAACACCACTTCACTAATACAGTGTTGCCTTATGATCTGTGCAATTTAGCAGAAGATAGAAATACTACTCGATATTAATCAACAGCTTAGCCGTACTTATCCTGAAGGCCGAAAGCACTTGCAGATAAAATACCTTGTGCGATATAACCAAACTGCAGCTTTGTAAAATATCAAAAGTTTACCATTTCACAGTAATGTACTGATAGCAAAAAAGCACTTGCAGATAGAATTATCCTATATGACAAAACCTATCTGATGCTTTATAGTATATACTAGCAACCATCCACATGCAATGCACATTTCTCGCCATATATAGTATTACAAAAATAGGGCGTACCCAGTGCTGAAAGCTCCCACAAAAGGTGGGAAGTGGGGAAGGGAATTTCTAGACAGCCTTACCCTTGCATAATAATTCTGCAGGGAATTTCTTTTTTTTTTGATAGAAGCCTTGGCGCAGTGGTAAAGCTGCTGCCTTGTGACCATGAGGTCACGGGTTCAAGTCCTGGAAACAGCCTCTTACAGAAATGTAGGGAAAGGCTGCGTACAATAGACCCAAAGTGGTCGGACCCTTCCCCAGACCCTGCGCAAGCGGGAGCTACATGCACTGGGGCTGCCCTTTTTTTATAGAAAGACTGTAAGGGAACCCCCTACAGTATAATTGGTGCAACAAACCCAAATTGCAAGTACCATGCCTTGAACCTGGGTGGGTGGGAAGGCATCAACCCCTCCCCACCACTAGGCTATGCCTTAGTCTGCTGCAGGGAATTTCTTGCCATATATATTGCATAGAATAAAATATATCCATATATGTAGAAACCCAAATTTATAATGTAAGTGTACAGTATTGAAATTACTTTTCACCATGTACACTACTCAAAGGAAGAAAGGCTAAGCACTAACCATACACTAAACGGTAAGCTACAAACGTACAACTAAAATAGACAATCCATTATTATTTATGAACTATCGATCAAATAGACCATTATTAGAGGAGAGAATAAGGGGTAAGGTTCCAAGTAAAATTCTCAACCCTTGGATCTGTGAGATGAAGATCATAAATATTAAGAATGGCTAAAGATTGTTTGGATCAAACTCTAACTCATACTTTTCATATTTGCATAGATATAGATATATAAAAAAGTAACAATTCACAACTCCTAGACTGAGTGGTCACATGACATGAGAGAGATATATCGACCCTCTTCTAGCAAACTGATACAATAGTTACAACTAACACAATCTAAAAGTTTGAATGCATTTACCATCCAAGACATCAAACAATTGACAGCATCATATAGTCTGTTAACTTCCACCGGTTCGCCCACAATTTCTGGAGAAATCTTTGATAGCAATAATGAGGCCTGAAGGTAAAAGAAAATTCAACAATTAAACTATTTAAAACAAATGGTTATGCATACGAGAACTTGGCAGTTGACACAACATACCAGCAGCTAAAAACCAAATCTTATACATATGAGAGTCAGAATGATTCTTATTCCGTATGTTGCAAGAATAAAAATTCCTAGATTTCAAACAGGACAAAGTTTTAACTTCGAAGGTAGCTCCTTGTTGGTAACACTGACGGCCTAACTCACCTTTAGTCCTTCTGCAGTGCAATCTGATATAGGCCAACCATGATCAGCTGTAGAAAAGGGCCATGCACCTTTAGATATGTGACGGTACCAGTAACTCAGATCTCCAGGGCAGTCATCAACAACCTTCCATATAATAGCAACAGGTAAGTACTAAGTACTGAAATGTAAGTATTAAGTACTGAAATGTACTTAAACGTTACTTTTTTGTACTAAGTACTGAAATGTACTTAAACGTTTCTTTTTTGTTAAGTAATGCACTTCAAGTGTTGACTGGTAAACAAATAGCCATGTGACATGTACCTGAGAGTTCTTAATGTAATCATGTGCCAGCTTAAGAGTGGGAGCAAACTCTTCAATGAGGTCAGTGGCCGCAATAGCTTGAACTGCAAAAGCTGTATCCCAGAGCTGGCTGCCATTATAACCCTACAGTGGACAGAAATTGGATCGATTATGATCAAAGAGAAAGAAAAGCTAATGATGGACTGGTATAAGCAGGAATTCCGGTTACTAACCGAGTACAAAAAATCAACTTTCCAGTTCCATGTAAAGACAGTAAGACATAGACAAATACTCCCTCCGTCCGGAAATACTTGTCGAAGAAATGGATGTATGTAGACATATTTTAGTTCTAGATACAATAACTTTTATCTATTTCCGAGACAAGTAATTCCGGACGGAGGGAGTAGCTGTCTCTTATCGTAGCAGCTGCCTTGGTGAAAAGTAAATGAATGAAGTAAATAAAAACTCATTACCTGCATCTTCATGCCATCTTCAGCAACCCATAAGTAATCATATATTCTTGGAATGTGTAGCTTGAATGCTTCTGAGTTTGGATCTTCAATCCAGCAAGCAAGCATATTTAATACCTGCACATAAATTTATTCAATAATCAGTTGAACAGTATGAATTTTTTTTAGAATATATTAAACTTATCTAGACATTATTAAGGTTTAAACTCCTGGTATGTAAGTTCACAAGCTTTGAACAAGAAATCATAGAATATGAGGATTCTTTCTCCACTAAATCAGCAAGATAGGGAGAAGTGAACAAAATGAACATATGTCCCAAACTAAAGAAATCGTCATATATATTAAGGCACTAAGAACAATTTCCGATTTAAAAATATTATGAATTGGAGCAGAAATGAAATAAACCCCTGTAAAGCTTCACAAACTATTCAAATAATGCTTGTTTGTAACTTTTGTGCGCTTTACAGAGGATTATGGTTTAGCATTACTGAACACTATGGTTTGCATTAGGGGACACTAGCTTGGTATTAGAGGATACTGTCCACAAGTCCTTCAGCCCTTGTGACATAGAAGTGTACATGTTTTAAAACCAAAGGGCAAACCCGCAATATATAATCGTGGCATATGGTATTACATGAAGTAACAATAGGTGAACTTGCTGCTGCAATTGTGGTCAATTACAAGGCTGTAGAGAGAAATATCTTTAGTTCTCACATGCGATTTGGGCACAGGAAATGCTACAGTACAGTGGCTGGACAATCAGGCCAGCAAAACCAGAAAGTTTAAAGAGGCATGCATGAAATAAAGCACTGCAGTTATTATGTTTCCATCTTACAAGACGAAAGGATCATCCTGATGCTTGAAGCAAGAAAAAGACAAAAGGCGGATCAGCAGGCAAGCATATTCTTCAAATTACCTTGTTCACAGGACCAATGCAAATGTATCGAGTGTTCTCATCTTCATAATGAACATGCTGCATGACATGGTTAAAAGATTTCTCTCTCAGTTTGTTCCCAGGCCAGTGCATCATAACAGGTTCGACAAATTTATGGAGAGTGGCCCATAAGATATCTTGTATGAGTGGATGTGGGTAGTACAGATCTTCCTACAATAAAGCACAAGAAAAAACCTTCAAAGAACAATCTTAATCATTAGATCCTAAATAGACATCATGCAGATAAAGAAAGATAAATAGGGCAGCTTAGGCTTCTATAAATTTCAAAGATTAACTATAAATCTATAATTACTTCCCTTCCGCTAAGACCAGTAATCTATAATCTATTCTTTGAAGGAAAAGGGAATACTCTCAATGGTGAAGATGTTATTGATTGTGAACCCATATAGGCTATTTGTAAAGAGGAATGGGAAAAAAATCACGGAAAACCGGACTATTATACAATACTTACTATCTTATGTAACACAGCGGGATTATTTCGCTACTATGTTTACACAAGCAATAACGGTAAATGCACCAGAATTCTTGAAGAATATTCAAATACCACAAAGAGCCAGCTACATTAAGATAATTATGTTAATTGAGTCTGCAATTATGAAGCAAGCACGAAAGAGAGGGAACCATGCTCTTCATGCGGCTATGGTATCCCAATCTATTGTGTTTTCAGATGTTATCACCTATTGAATCATGAGTTATAACTAGCACAACAAAACGCTTTGACCACATTCACATGGAAGATGCACCGCAATCAGTCTTTCTCCTGCACCAGGTAGTGTACGATAGCAACTTACAAGCATGAAAATCTGGGAATACAAGGCAATCCCCATCAAGTTTGTAGGCTGCTTATATCAAAGCCTCCGAACCAAGGACTAGTAAACTATTCAGTGGTACAACGAATATTTCTGAAACTGTATTTCACATTCATGGCCCACACTGGTATTGAAATCGAAATGGCTATGCCAACTCATTATGTTGGCAATGGGAGTTCTTAAAGACCTTGTACTTTGGCAATGAGGTTTCTTAAAGACTTTGTACCTTGGCTATGGGTCATCTTAAAGGCTCTTTCCTAGAGTGAGGACCACATTGGCACAAGTAGATCTACTTAGGATTTTTCCATTAACTCTGGCTCATCATGGCCCATAAGAAATTTAGCTCGCACACATCAACATCACTAAGAAAGATTGAGATAAGCAAACCTTAGCACAGAGATTGCGAGCACTGTCCCAATCAACCTCGCTGTAGGGGACTTTGAATAGTTCATTTCTTAGTTCCAATATAATTGGTGTAATTCGGCCGACAAACCTCTTTCCATAAACGTAGCACATGGGTAGATACACCATTCGGCAGTGACACCACATTCGACCTGCACGATAGCGTCAGGCATATCAGCAAGACATAACCAACATGGAAGATCAAAGCAATTAATGCTGACATAGTGCAAAAAAGAACCTGGGTGGACTGGCAGGCAATACGGCAACATCCATATTTCCGGTGGCAGTGGATTGTTACCAGACCAATCAAATACACCAAGTACCTTAAATAAATCAGGGAATTAGGAGGAATTCCTTAGGCCATAGTCAGATTGTGCAAAATGGAAGCAGCCTTCATACAGAGTAAAAAGTGTTAATTCCATACCGCGAGCCAAAACTTTCCCCATGATGTTATATAAGTTGCTCCCCCATGGTCTAAAATCCAGTTTCGACCTTTCTCCATAGCTCCATCTCCACTATCTGGTCCCTCACCAAGCAATCTCAAAGAAACATAGGTCAAGGCTGAGCCAAACATGGTGCTTGGACCCTCAATGTGTAATCCCCAACCTCCATCTTCATTCTACAGACAATCGCCGAAAAATTATTTACTTTATCCACTGTGAGATGGCACAGTTGGCAAATAGATCCTTGCCTGATGATTATAGAGATATCGACGGATCTCCTTTTGATGTTCTGGTGATAAAACAGTGTTCATTGCTCCAGTAACATGTAGCATTATAAGCTGAATAGAAGATAAAATGCAGTGAGTAAGTTTTCATATGACATAAACAAGTTTTTAAATGAAAATGTCAAGCCAGGGGAAGTACCAATCCAGGCATAAGGAACATAGGACCCCCATAATCCCCAGGCCAGTGTCCATCGTGTGCCTGGAGAGTAGAAAAGGTGCTGAGCGCCCTTTTCAAAGTGGTCGACACGGCTTCCTCTGTGACATCTTCATTCTCCCCCAGCTTGATAGCAGGAAGATCCAACTTAAGTGGATTTTCTTTTGCAAGCTGCAGTACATACAAGAGCACAAACACTTCAGAAGCTATGGAGAACGCTACTCCAAAGCGAAAAACCTAGTTTTAGTAGTACAAAGAATCCACAGGCAAGTTGAACTGAAGTGGTAGAACAAAAAGGAAAAGACTCAGGAAAATATCACTATTCCAGCATCAAGAATTGGTCTGCCCTGTTGCTAAATACTGTTAGAGCTCTATAAACTGTGCTTCTGGTCTTAACCCAGTCCCAAAAAGTATTAACCATCTCTGTGGTAAGGTAATTGGGCTAAAACCTTTTAACCTGAAGGTAAGGGAAATGACTCTAGTGGAGATAACAGTGATACCGTGTCCTTCCTTTAACGCACGCAACACAAGCATGTTATCAGTCAACATCGTAGACCTTCTGACCCCAAATGCTGTTATAAATGGCGATAGCTACCGTTCAGCTGTTGCACTGCATTGCTTAAATCGAGTCTGCTACAGGATAAACTCTCCTCACTTGCTCTTTGGGGTTGCTTGATAAAAACACAGCTGTAATACGCCTGGAAATTCCATGGTTTATAACTTTATATTAACGGAAAGAAAGAACTGCAGGCGTCATGCGTCCCGTTCAGAGAACCAAGTGCCCACCGTCAGCCAGCACACTTGCCGATCGCGTGCACTGTATGCGCTTCTGGCGGGCATTAAAGGCTGAAGTGGGAGCAGTTGGCAACGGGAAAGGGGGGGCCGTGCCCGTGCCCATCCAGAGCGTGGCGCTTGCGTCTCAGATATTCATGGTAGTATATACGTATGCAAGATCGGATCTCAGCATACTCGCTGCGCATTAAAACTCTTTGCCAAGTGGTATGGGAGAGACTTGACAGTCTGATGCTGCAATCTTCCTTTCCTTAGAAAGGTTGGAGCATTATACTATTATACTGTACTCTCGCTGCGCATTAAACTCGTTTTGAAGGGTGAGGCGGCTCGCTGCTGCCTTGATAGAGCAGTACGCGACGACTAGTCGCCGGAAATTTCGGGCGGCCTGACGGCCTCATCCAGGTGAAAAAATGTAGTTACGGTAGGAAAAAAAAAAAGGTGTGGGGCTTCGCCGTCACGGAGCCACCCGGAATTCGAAACCGTGGCATGCAGGGCAGCGGCGACCGAGGGGGAGGGGGAGGGGCGGGAGGGGGCATTCGGTTCGTCGGGTCACCTGGATGCGCATGGGGAGGTCGGCGCTGTGCTTGAGCTGGTGGCGGCGGGCGGCGAACTCCCGGCGCGCGGCGTCGACGGCGGCGAGGGCGTCGGGGTCGTCGGCGGCGGCGTCGAACTCCCAGACCTGGCGGCCGACGTGCGCGTTCTTGGTGCGCAGCCACGGGTCGGCCCCGCCCTCCGCGATCTTCAGCCGCCACATCCCTCCGGCCCCTGGCGAGCCTCCCCGGCGACGAACCGAACAGTACCGCACAACCGCCGCCGGCACTGGCAGCGGGAGGAGCAGAGGACGAGGGCGGAGCGGGGCAAATGGGCAATGGCGAGATCTGCCGGCCCGATCCGGCGAGGAATTAGATAATGGGGCTTCGGATCGCGCGGCGCGGGGCGGGAGTGGGGTTTGGACGGGAGCGCCGTGGCGTGGGACGTCTCTCGCCCCCTCTACTCTATCTCTCTCTCTCTCTCTCGGCAGTGGCTTTTTGGCTCGGCGCCTGCAGCCTCCTCTGACCCGCTCGGCGGGGGGTTGGGGTTTTGTGGGCGGAGCGTGATAGGAGTACGTGTCAGCGTCCTGGATAGTACCGTGATGCCGTCCGATCTGTTCCCCGTCGACGACGTCCAGCTCATCGTCCAACCAGCACCACTAGTCCATCTCTCTCCTTTTTTTCTATGCGGGAACGCATCACTGCCCATCCTTGCGCATCCCTGTATCCCCTCTGCTTACTTTTTTTTTGCGGGTGAATAATTAATTTATTCCACTAAAATAGTGTTACAGTCTGCTAATACAAAACTAGACACGCTATCTGGAACACGATGTAACCAACAGGCGGTGCAACCTCCAGAACGACCAATATTAGCAAGACAGTGAGCAACACTATTTTGATGCCGATCTAATTTCCGTGGAATAAACTCACGCTGTTCCAGGAGCCTCTTCATTTCCAAGATTAGATGTCCATGAGCAGATTTGTTCAATGAGTCATCCGTTAAAGCCGCCACCAGAACAGAGCAGTCAGATTGAATGATGATTGGTAGCTCTGATCTTTGAAGGCTAAAAGAGATACCTTCCAGCATTGCACTGACCTCGGCTTCAAGAGCATTCTTGCAATAGAATAGGAATCTGTAAGCGGAGAAAATTACATTGCCGATCGAGTCCCGCAGAACCATACCCGTTCCGGCCCATCCTGTGTCCTCAAAGTAGGAGCCATCAGTTGAAAGGGCCACCCATCCTGTAGGGGGTTTCGGCCAAGGTAAACTAACCTTTCCCACACGGGTAGGACTAATAGGGAGATCCACCACCGACATCTTCCCCTTCAGAATGTCCTCAATGCCAAAATTTTGTGCTTGGTTATATGATGTCAAGTAACTGCATAAGAAGGTCTGTGTAATCTGTAGAGGGGGGTTCCCCTTATGATGTAGCAAGTCATTCCTCGGGTTCCAAATCCTCCACGGAAGCATGATGACCATTGCTCTTACTTCTTCATTCTCATTCATCAGGATATTGAACAACCATTCCTCTCCACAATGCTGCAACTTTGCATTTGGTGGAAGCGGCCAGATCTGCCGTAGCACGTTCCACACCTCCACTGATCGTGGGCAGGTAATGAGTGCGTGAAAGGAATCATCACAGGTAGCTCCGCAGAGCCGACAATCCTCAGAAACAGCGATGTGACGTCTCTTTTTACATGCCCCAGTCGGCAGTGCACCCACCACTACCTTCCAGGCAAAAGAACGCATTTTCGGGGGAACCTTCGCCCGCCAAATAAGATTCCAACTCGAGCGCTCGTCATCGGGTCTTGAGCTGCATGCACCAGGTACATGTGCATGTACATGATCTTGCATGGCCAGTTGGTATGCACTCTTCACTGAAAAAAGGTCGAACCTTCCTGGGAACCAAGCCAAGAAATCTGAACCCTGGCTAGGGCTCGTCCGAATGCTACTAATCACCTGTACATCCGCTGGCCAGAAGAAGCGGTTTAGTAATTCCACGTTCCATACACCACTGGGGCTTAAAAAATCGGCCACTCTATTTAGTCTGCACCTTCCTTTCGGTGTGATAGGCCTAAGGGAAGGACCACTCGGAACCCACAGATCCCTCCAAGTTCTGATCGTTGTTCCATTGCCTACACGCCAAATCATGCCCTTCTTCACTAGCTCCAATCCATGTTCAATGCCATGCCACATAGCTGATGCATTCCCAGAGAACACGGTGTCCATCAGGTTCCCCGTAGGGCCCGCCATTGATCATCTGCACAAGCTCTGTCAAGTCGTACTTGCACATTTCTTTCAGCATACTGATTGTTATTGTAAGTGTATGGCATTCCAAAGAACCCCAAATCAGTCAGTTCACACACCTGAAGACAGTCCCGAAATGCCTCCATTTGTGGCGAACCACGAGTAGTATTTGAGAGATGCTCGTGTTGCCACAAGCACTCGTTAAAGTCACCGCAGACTAACCATGGTTCACTTGATAATCCTGTCAACCTTGCCAGTGTTGGGGATCGTAGCAGAAATTTAAAATTTTCTACGCATCACCAAGATCAATCTATGGAGTAATCTAGTAACAAGGAGAAGGGGAGTGCATCTACATACCCTTGTAGATCGCTAAGCGGAAGCGTTGCAAGAACGCGGATGAAGGAGTCGTACTCACAGCGATTCAGATCGCGGTTGATTCCGATCTAAGCGCCGAACAACGGTGCCTCCGCGTTCAACACACGTACAGCCCGGTGACGTCTCCTATGCCTTGATCCAGCAAGGGGAGAATGAGAGGTTGGGGAAGACTCCATCCAGCAGCAGCACGACGGCGTGGTGGTGGTGGAGGAGCGCGGGACTCCAGCAGGGCTTCGCCAAGCACTACGAGAGACGAGGAGGGAGAGGGGTAGGGCTGCGCCAACAGGGGGATTGAATCGTGTGTTGGGCTGCCCCTTTGCCTCCACTATATATAGGGGGAGAGGGAGGGCTGCGCCCCCACCTAGGGTTCCCACCCCAAGGAGTGTGGCAGCCCTAGATCCCATCTAGGGTGGCGACCACAAGGGGGAGAGGGGGATGCGCACCTAGGGTGGGCCTTAGGGCCCATCTGCCCTAGGGTTTGCCCCCTTCCCCTCTTGGAGGCGCCTTGGGCCTTGGTGGGAGGCGCCCCAGCCCACCTAGGGGCTGGTCCCTTCCCACTATTGGCTCATGTAGGCCTCCGGGGCTGGTGGCCCCACCTGGTGGACCCTGGACCCCTTTGGTGGTCCCGGTACACTACCAGTGATGCCCGGAACACTTTCGATGGCCAAAACCATACTTCCTATATATCAATCTTTACCTACGGACCATTCCGGAACTCCTCGTGACGTCCGGGATCTCATCCGGGACTCCGAACAACATTCGGTAACCGCGTACATACTTTCCCTATAACCCTAGCATCATCGAACCTTAAGTGTGTAGACCCTACGGGCTCGGGAGTCATGCAGACATGGCCGAGACAACTCTCCGGTCAATAACCAACATCGGGATCTGGATACCCATGTTGGCTCCCACATGCTCCACGGTGGTCTCATCGGATGAACCACGACGTCAAGGATTCAATCAATCCCGTATACAATTCCCTTTGTCCATCGGTACGATACTTGCCCGAGATTCGATCGTCGGTATCCGATACCTTGTTCAATCTCGTTACCGGCAAGTCTCTTTACTCGTTCCGTAACACATCATCCCTTGATCAACTCCTTGGTCACATTGTGCACATTATGATGATGTCCTACCGAGTGGGCCCAGAGATACCTCTCCATTTACACGGAGTGACAAATCCCAGTCTCGATTCGTGCCAACCCAACAGACACTTTCAGAGATACCTGTAGTGTACCTTTATAGCCACCCAGTTACGTTGTGACGTTTGGCACACCCAAAGCACTCCTACGGTATCCGGGAGTTGCACAATCTCATGGTCTAAGGAAATGATACTTGACATTAGAAAAGCTTTAGCAAACGAACTACATGATCTTGTGCTAGGCTTAGGATTGGGTCTTGTCCATCACATCATTCTCCTAATGATGTGATCCCGTTATCAACGACATCCAATGTCCATGGTCAGGAAACCGTAACCATCTATTGATCAACGAGCTAGTCAACTAGAGGCTTACTAGGGACATGGTGTTGTCTATGTATCCACACATGTATCTGAGTTTCCTATCAATACAATTCTAGCATGGATAATAAACGATTATCATGAACAATGAAATATATATAATAATAACTAATTTATTATTGCCTCTAGGGCATATTTCCAACAGTCTCCCACTTGCACTAGAGTCAATAATCTAGTTCACATCGCCATGTGATTAACACTCACAGGTCACAGTCACATCGCCATGTGACCAACATCCAAGAGTCTACTAGACTCAATGATCTAGTTCACATCACTATGTGATAAACACTCAAAGAGTTCTGGGTTTGATCATGTTATGCTTGTGAGAGAGGTTGTAGTCAACGGGTCTGCCATATTCAGATCCTATGTATTTCGCAAAACTATATCGTAGATGCTGCTACCACGTTCCACTTGGAGCTATTCCAAATTGTTGCTCCATTATAGTATCCGGTATCTCTACTCAGAGCTATCCGGATAGGTGTTAAGCTTGCATCGACGTAACTCTTTACGTCGAACTCTTTATCACCTCCATAACCGAGAAACATTTCCTTATTCCTCTAAGGATAATTTTGACCGCTATCTGGTGATCTACTCCTAGATCACCTTTGTACCCTCTTGCCAGACATGTGGCAAGGCACACATCAGGTGCGGTACTTCAGCATGGCATACCGTATAGAGCCTATGACAAAAGCATAGGGGACGACCTTCCCTTCCTCCTTCCTCTTTCTTCTGCCGTGGTCAAGCTTTGAGTTTTACTCAACTTCACACCTTACAACTCAGGCAAGAACCCCTTCTTTGACTGATCTATTTTGAACTCCTTCAAAAACATGTCAAGGTGTGCGTTCTTTGAAAGTATCATCAGGCGTCTTGATCTATCTCTATAGATCTTGATGCCCAATTTGTAAGCAGCTTTATCCAGGTCTTCCTTTGAAAAACACTCTTCAAACAACCGTTTATGCTTTCTAGAAATTCTACATTATTTTGGATCTACAATATGTCATCCACATATACTTATCAGAAATGTTGTAGTGCTCCCACTCACTTTCTTGTAAATACAAGTTTCTAGCAAACATTGTATAAACCTAAAAGCTTTGACCACTCCATCAAAACATATATTCCGAGATGCCTGCTCTAGCCCATAGAAGGATTGCTGGAGCTAGCATACCTTTTAGCATTCTTAGGATCGTCAAAACCTTTTATTGTATCACATACAACTTTTCTTACGAAAACTGGTAAGAAAACTTGTTTTGACATCCATCTGTAAGATTTCATAATCGAAAAATACAGCTAATGCTAACATGATTCCGACGGACTTAAGCATCGCTACGGGTGAGAAATTCTCATCGTAGTCAACTCCTTGAACTTGTGAAAAGTTTCTTTCCCACAAGTCGAGCTTCATAGATGGTAACATTACTGCCCACGTCCGTCCTCTTCTTAAAGATCCATTTATCTCAATGGCTTGCCGATCAACGGGCAAGTCCACCAAAGTCCATACTTTGTTCTGATATATGGATCCTATCTCGGATTTCATGGCTTCTAACCATTTGTCGGAATATGGGCCCACCATCGCTTCTCCATAGCTCGTAGGTTCATTGTTGTCTAACAACATGATATCTAAGACAGGATTACCGTACCACTTAGGAGTAGTACATATCCTTGTCGACCTACGAGGTTCGATAGCAACTTGATCCGAAGCTTCATGATCACTATCATTAACTTCCTATTCAACAGACGTAGGCGCCACAGAAAACATCTTTCTGTGTTGCATCACTCTCTGGTTGAAGTAAAGGTTCGTCAACCTCATCAAGTTCTATCTTCCTCCCACTCAATTCTTTCGAGAGAAACTCCTTCTCGAGAAAGGACCCGTTCTTAGCGACAAAAAATTTGCTCTCGGATCTGAGATAGAAGGTATACCCAACTGTCACCCTTGGGTATCCTATGAAGATGTGTTTGTCCGCTTTGGGTTCGAGCTTCTCCGGCTGAAGCCCCAAGCATCGCATCCCCAAACGTTAAGAAACGATAACTTTGGTTTCTTGCCAAACCAATGTTCCTATGACGTCATCTCAACAGACTTAGATGGTGTCCTATCTAAAGTGAATGCAGCTGTCTCCAACGCATAACCTCAAAATGAAAATGGTAGATTGGTAAGAGACATCATAGATCGCACCATATCTCATAAGGTTCGATTACGACATCCGGACACACCATAACCCAGTGGTGTTCCAGGTGGCTTCAACTGTGAAACAATTCCACAATGTCTTAAGTGTTTGCCAAACTCATAACTCAGATATTCTCATTGATCAGATCGTAGGAATTTGATCTTCTTATTATGATGATTCTTAACTTCACTCTGAAATCGCTTGAACTTTTCAAACGTTTCAGACTTGTGCTTCATTAAGTAGATATACCTATATCTACCCAAATCGTCAGTGAAGATGAGAAAATAGCGATATCCACCGCACGCTTTAATTCTCATTGGATCACACGCATCAGCATGCATGATTTCCAACAAGTCACTTGCCCGTTTCATTGTACCTGAAAACGGGGTCTTAGTCATCCTGCCCATGAGGCATGGCTCGCATGTGTCAAGTGATTCAAAATCAAGTGACTTCAAACATCCATCGACATGGAGTTTCTTCATGCATCTTACGCCAATATGACCTAAGCGGTAGTGCCACGAGAAAGTGGTACTATCATTATTAACTCTACATCTTTTGGCGTGAACATGTGTATTACCACGACCGCGATTCAATGAACCATTCACATAGGGTGCATGACCATGAAAGGTATCATTCATGTAAACAGAATAACCATTATTCTCTAATTTAAATGAATAATCGTATTGCAATGAACATGATCTAATCATATTCATGCTCAACATAGACACCTGATAACATTTATCTAGGTTCAACACTAATCCCGAAGGCAGATGGAGCGTGCAATGGTGATCTCATCAACTTTGGAAACACTTCCAACACACATCGTCACCTCGCCCTTAGCCAGTCTCCGTTTAGTCCGTAGCTTTTGCTTCAAGTCACCAATAATAGCAACTGAACCGGTATCCAATACCCAGGTGCTACCAGGAGTACTAGTGAGGTACACATTAATAACACGTATATACTTTGTTGAAGTTGCCAGCCTTCTTATCTACCATGCATTTGGGGTAATTCCGCTACCAGTGACCGTTCCCCTTACAATAGAAGCACTCAGTCTCGGGTTTGGGTTCAACCTTGGGTTCCTTCACTGGAGCGGCAACTGGTTTGCCATCCATGAAGTTTCCCTTCTAGCCCTTGCCCTTCTTGAAACCAGTGGTCTTGTTAAACCATCAACACTTGATGCTCCTTCTTTATTTCTACCTTTTGCGGTCTTAAGCACCGCGAACAGCTCCGGGATCAACTCCATCCCTTGCATGTCATAGTTCATCACGAAGATCTAGTAGCTTAGTGATAGTGGCTGGAGAACTTATCAATCACTATCTTATCTGGAAGTTTAACTCCCACTTGATTTAAGTGATTGTAGCATCCAGACATTCTGAGCACATGCTCACTAGTTGAGCTATTCTCCTCCATCTTGTTGGCTAAAGAACTTGTCAGAGGTCTCACACCTCTCAACACGGGCATGAGCCTGAAATCCCAATTTCAGCTCTTGGAACATCTCATATGTTCTATGGCGTTTAAAACGTCATTGGAATCCCGATTGTAAGCCGTAAAGTATGGTGCACTAAACTATCAAGTAGTCATCAGAACGTGTCTGTCAGGTGTTCACAACATCCACAGATGACGTTGTAGGGGTTTGCACATCGAGCGGTGCATCAAAGACGTAAGCCTTTTGTGTAGCAGTGAGGACACTCCTCGGACTACGGACCTAATCCGCATCATTGCTTACAATATCTTTCAACTTAATCTTTCTCTAGGAATGTATTGAAACAAGGAGCTACAACGTGAGCTATTTATCTACAACATATTTGCAAAGACAATTTAGACTATGTTCATGATAATTGAGTTCATCTAATCAAATTATTTAATGAACTCCCACTCAGATAGACATCCCTCTAGTCATCTAAGTGAAACATGATCCGAGTCAACTAGGCCGTGTCCGATCATCACGTGAGACGGACTAGTCAACATCGGTGAACATCTTCATGTTGATCGTATCTTCTATACGACTCATGCTCGACCTTTCGGTCTTCCGTGTTCCGAGGCCATGTCTGTACATGCTAGGCTCGTCAAGTCAACCTAAGTGTATTGCGTGTGTAAATCTGGCTTACACCCGTTGTATTCGAACGTTAGAATCTATCACACCCGATCATCACGTGGTGCTTCGAAACGACGAACCTTCGCAACGGTGCACAGTTAGGGGGAACACTTTTCTTGAAATTTTAGTGAGGGATCATCTTATTTAAGCTGCCGTCGTTCTAAGCAAATAAGATGTAAAACATGATAAACATCACATGCAATCAAATAGTGACATGATATGGCCAATATCATTTTGCTCCTTTTGATCTCCATCTTCGGGGCTCCATGATCATCGTTGTCACCGGCATGACACCATGATCTCCATCATCATGATCTCCATCATCGTGTCTTCTTGAAGTTGTCTCGTCATCTATTACTTCTACTACTATGGCTAACGCTTTAGCAATAAAGTAAAGTAATTACATGACGTTTATGTTGACACGCTGGTCATAAATAAATTAAGACAACTCCTATGGCTCCTGCCGGTTGTCATACTCATCGACATGCAAGTCGTGATTCCTATTACAAGAACATGATCAATCTCATACATCACATATATCATTCATCACATCCTTTTGGCCATATCACATCACACGACATATGCTGCAAAAACAAGTTAGACGTCCTCTAATTGTTGTTGCAAGTTTTTTTACGTGGCTGCTATAGGTTTCTAGCAAGAACATTTCTTACCTACGTGAAAACCACAACGTGATATGCCAACTTCTATTTACCCTTCATAAGGACCCTTTTCATCGAATCCGATCCGACTAAAGTGGGAGAGACAGACACCCGCTAGCCACCTTATGCAACTAGTGCAAGGTCGGTCCGGGCCGCTTCATCCCACGATGCCGCCGAATTAAGATAAGACTAGTAACAGCAAGCAAACTGAAAATATCCACGGCCACAACTGCTTTGTGTTCTACTCGTGCATAGAAACTACACATAGACCTAGCTCATGATGCCACTGTTGGGGAACGTAGCAGAAATTTAAAATTTTCTACGCATCACCAAGATCAATCTATGGAGTAATCTAGCAACGAGGGGAAGGGGAGTGCATCTACATACCCTTGTAGATCGCTAAGCGGAAGCGTTGCAAGAACGCGGATGAAGGAGTCGTACTTGCAGCGATTCAGATCGCGGTTGATTACGATCTAAGCGCCGAACAACGGCGCCTCCACGTTCAACACACGTACAGCCCGGTGACGTCTCCTACGCCTTGATCCAGCAAGGGGAGAAGGAGAGGTTGGGGAAGACTCCATCCAGCAGCAGCACGACGGCGTGGTGGTGGTGGAGGAGCGTGGGACTCCAGCAGGGCTTCGCCAAGCACTACGAGAGACGAGGAGGGAGAGGGGTAGGGCTGCGCCAACAGGGGGATTGAATCGTGTGTTGGGCTGCCCCTTTGCCTCCACTATATATAGGGGGAGAGGGAGGGCTGCGCCCCCACCTAGGGTTCCCACCCCAAGGGGTGCGGCAGCCCTAGATCCCATCTAGGGTGGCGGCCACAAGGGGGAGAGGGGGATGCGCACCTAGGGTGGGCCTTAGGGCCCATCTGCCCTAGGGTTTGCCCCCTTCCCCTCTTGGAGGCGCCTTGGGCCTTGGTGGGAGGCGCCCCAGCCCACCAGGGGCTGGTCCCTTCCCACTATTGGCCCATGTAGGCCTCCGGGGCTGGTGGCCCCACCTGGTGGACCCCCGGACCCCTCCGGTGGTCCCGGTGCACAACCGGTGATGCCCGGAATACTTCCGGTGGCCAAAACCATACTTCCTATATATCAATCTTTACCTCCGGACCATTCCGGAACTCCTCGTGACGTCCGGGATCTCATCCGGGACTCTGAACAACATTCGGTAACCGCGTACATACTTTCCCTATAACCCTAGCGTCATTGAACCTTAAGTGTGTAGACCCTACGGGCTCGGGAGTCATGCAGACATGGCCGAGACAACTCTCCGGTCAATAACCAACATCGGGATCTGGATACCCATGTTGGCTCCCACATGCTCCACGATGATCTCATCGGATGAACCACGATGTCAAGGATTCAATCAATCCCGTATACAATTCCCTTTGTGTTGGGGAACGTAGTAATTTCAAAAAATTTCCTACGCACACGCAAGATCATGGTGATGCATAGCAACGAGGGGGAGAGTCTGATCTACATACCCTTGTAGATCGCAACGGAAGCGTTGACACAACGTAGAGGAAGTAGTCGTACGTCTTCTTCCCGATCCGACCGATCCAAGCACCGTTACTCCGGCACCTCCGAGTTCTTAGCACACGTACAGCTCGATGACGATCCCCGGGCTCCGATCCAGCAAAGCTTCGGGGAGGAGTTCCGCCAGCACGACAGCGTGGTGACGATCTTGATGTTCTACTGTTGCAGGGCTTCGCCTAAGCACCGCTATAATATGACCGAGGTGGAATATGGTGGCAGGGGGCACCGCACATGGCTAAGGAACGATCACGTGGATCAACTTGTGTGTCTAGAGGTGTCCCCTGCCTCCGTATATAAATGAGTAGAGGGGGGAGGCTGGCCGGCCAAGGAGGGAGGCGCAGGAGAGTCCTACTCCCTCTGGGAGTAGGATTCCTCCCCCCAATCCTAGTCCAACTAGGATTCCTCGGAGGGGAAGGGAGAGAGGGGGGTCGGCCACCTTCTCCTAGTTCTAATAGGACTAGGGGAGGGGGAAGAGGTGCAGCCACCTTGGGTTGCCCCTTTCTCCTTTCCACTAAGGCCCATGAAGGCCCATATGGCTCCCGGGGGGTTCCGGTAACCCTCCCGGTAACCCGGTAAAATCCCGATTTCACCCGGAACACTTCCGATGTCCAAACATAGGCTTCCAATATATCAATCTTTACGTCTCGACCATTTCGAGACTCCTCGTCATGTCCGTGATCACATCCGGGACTCCGAACAACCTTCGGTACATCAAAATGCATAAACTCATAATGTAACTGTCATCGTAACCTTAAGCGTGCGGACCCTACGGGTTCGAGAACAATGTAGACATGACCGAGACATGTCTCCGGTCAATAACCAATAGTGGGACCTGGATGCCCATATTGGCTCCTACATATTCTACGAAGATCTTTATCGGTCAGACCGCATAACAACATACGTTGTTCCCTTTATCATCGGTATGTTACTTGCCCGAGATTCGATCGTCGGTATCCAATACCTAGTTCAATCTCGTTACCGGCAAGTCTCTTTACTCGTTCCGTAATACATCATCTCACAACTAACATATTAGTTGCAATGCTTGCAAGGCTTATGTGATGTGCATTACCGAGAGGGCCCAGAGATACCTCTCCGACAATCGGAGTGACAAATCCTAATCTCGAAATACGCCAACCCAACATCTACCTTCGGAGACACCTGTAATGCTCCTTTATAATCACCCAGTTACGTTGTGACGTTTGGTAGCACCCAAAGTGTTCCTCCGACAAACGGGAGTTGCATAATCTCATAGTCATAGGAACATGTATAAGTCATGAAGAAAGCAATAGCAACATACTAAACGATCGTGTGCTAAGCTAATGGAATGGGTCATGTCAATCAGATCATTCAACTAATGATGTGACCTCGTTAATCAAATAACAACTCATTGTTCATGGTTAGGAAACATAACCATCTTTGATTAACGAGCTAGTCAAGTAGAGGCATACTAGTGACACTTTGTTTGTCTATGTATTCACACATGTATTATGTTTCCGGTTAATACAATTCTAGCATGAATAATAAACATTTATCATGATTATAAGGAAATAAATAATAACTTTATTATTGCCTCTAGGGCATATTTCCTTCAGTCTCCCACTTGCACTAGATTCAATAATCTAGTTCACATCGCCATGTGATTTAACAGCAATAGTTCAGATCACCATGTGATTAACACCCATAGTTCACATCGATATGTGATCAACACCCAGAGGGTTTACTAGATTCAGTAATCTAGTTCACATCTCTATGTGATTAACACCCAAGGAGTACTAAGGTGTGATCATGTTTTGCTTGTGAGAGAATCTTAGTCAACGGGTCTGTCACATTCAGATTCGTAAGTATTTTGCAAATATTTATGTCAACAATGCTCTGCACGGAGCTACTCTAGCTAATTGCTCCCACTTTCAATATGTATCTAGATCGAGACTTAGAGTCATCCAGATCTGTGTCAAAACTTGCATCGACGTAACCCTTTACGGCGAACCTTTTTTTTTCACCTCCATAATCGAGAAACATATCCTTATTCCACTAAGGATAATTTTGACCGCTGTCCAGTGATCTACTCCTAGATCACTATTGTACTCCCATGCCAATTAGTGTAGGGTATACAATAGATCTGGTACATAGCATGGCATACTTTATAGAACCTATGACTGAGGCATAGGGAATGACTTTCATTCTCTTTCTATCTTCTGCCGTGGTCGGGCTTTGAGTCTTACTCAACTTCACACCTTGTAACACAGGCAAGAAACTTTTCTTTGACTGTTCCATTTTGAACTACTTCAAAATCTTGTCAAGGTATGTACTCATTGAAAAACTTATCAAGCGTCTTGATCTATCTCTATAGATCTTGAAGCTCAATATGTAAGCAGCTTCACCGAAGTCTTTCTTTGAAAAACTCCTTTCAAACACTCCTTTATGCTTTGCAGAATAATTCTACATTATTTCCGATCAACAATATGTCATTCACATATACTTATCAGAAATGCTGTAGTGTTCCCACTCACTTTCTTGTAAATACAGGCTTCACCGCAAGTCTGTATAAAACTATATGCTTTGATCAACTTATCAAAGCGTATATTCCAACTCCGAGATTCTTGCACCAGTCCATAGATGGATCGCTGGAGCTTGCATATTTAGTTAACACCTTTAGGATCGACAAAACCTTCTAGTTGCATCGTATACAACTCTTCTTTAGTAAATCCATTAAGGAATGCAGTTTTGTTTATCCATTTGCCAGATTTCATAAAACGCGGCAATTGCTAACATGATTCGGACAGACTTAAGCATAGATACGAGTGAGAAACTCTCATCGTAGTCAACACCTTGAACTTGTCGAAAACCTTTTGCGACAATTCTGGCTTTGTAGATAGTAACACTACTATCAGCGTCCGTCTTCCTCTTGAAGATCCATTTATTCTCTATGGCTTGCCGATCAACGGGCAAGTCAACCAAAGTCCATACTTTGTTCTCATACATGGATCCCATCTCAGATTTCATGGCTTCAAGCCACTTTGCGGAATCTGGGCTCACCATCGCTTCTTCATAGTTCGTAGGTTCATCATGATCTAGTAGCATGACTTCCAGAACAGGATTACCGTACCACTTTGGTGCGGATCTTACTCTGGTTGATCTACGAGGTTCAGTAGTATCTTGATCTGAAGTTTCATGATCATTATCATTAGCTTCCTCACTAACTGGTGTAGGTGTCACTGAAACAGTTTTCTGCGATGTACTACTTTCCAGTAAGGGAGCAGGTACAGTTACCTCGTCAAGTTCTACTTTCCTCCCACTCACTTCTTTCGAGAGAAACTCCTTCTCAAGAAAGTTTCCGAATTTAGCAACAAAAGTCTTGCCTTCGGATTTGTGATAGAAGGTGTACCCAACAGTCTCCTTTGGGTATCCTATGAAGACATATTTCTCCGATTTGGGTTCGAGCTTATCATGTTGAAACTTTTCACATAAGCATCGCAGTCCCAAACTTTAAGAAACGACAGCTTAGGTTTCTTGCCAAACCATAGTTCACACGGTGTCGTCTCAACGGATTTAGATGGTGCCCTATTTAACGTGAATGCAGCTGTCTCTAATGCATAAACCCAAAACGATAGTGGTAGATCGGTAAGAGACATCATAGATCGCACCATATCTAATAAAGTACGGTTATGACGTTCGGACACACCATTACATTGTGATGTTTTAGGTGGCATGAGTAGTGAAACTATTTCACATTGTTTTTAACTGAAGGCCAAACTCGTAACTCAAATACTCTTCTCTACGATCAGATCGTAGAAACTTTATTTTCTTGTTACGATGATCTTTCACTTCACTCTGAAATTCTTTGAACTTTTCAAATGTTTCAGACTTATGTTTCATCAAGTAGATATACTCATATCTGCTCAAATCATCTATGAAGATCAGAAAATAATGATACCTGTCGCGAGCCTCAATATTCATCGGACCACATACATCAGTATGTATGATTTCCAACAAATCTGTTGCTCGCTCCATTGTTCCGAAGAACAGAGTCTTAGTCATCTTGCCCATGAGGCATGGTTCGCAAGCATCAACTGATTCATAATCAAGTGATTCCAAAAGCCCATCAGCATGGAGTTTCTTCATGCGCTTTACACCAATATGACCTAAACGGCAGTGCTACAAATAAGTTGCACTATCATTATTAACTTTGCATCTTTTGGTTTCAATATTATGATTATGTGTATCACTACGATCGAGATCCAACGAACTATTTTCATTGGGTGTGTAACCATATAAGGTTTTATTCATGTAAACATAACAACAATTTATTCTCTTACTTAAATGAATAACCGTATTACAATAAACATGATCAAATCATATTCATGCTCAACGCAAACACCAAATAACACTTATTTAGGTTCAACACTAATCCCGAAATTATAGGGAGTGTGCGATGATGATCATATCAATCTTGGAACCACTTCCAACACACATCGTCACTTCACCCTTAACTAGTCTCTGTTTATTTTGCAACTCCCGTTTCGAGTTACTAATCTTAGCAACTGAACTAGTATCAAATACTAAGGGTTTGCTATAAACAGTAGTAAAGTACACATCAATAACATGTATATCAAATATACTTATGTTCACTTTGCCATCCTTCTTATCCGCCAATCACTTGGGGTAGATCCGCTTCCAGTGACCAGTCCCTTTGCAGTAGAAGCACTTAGTCTCAGGCTTAGGACCAGACTTGGGCTTCTTCACTTGAGCAGCAACTTGCTTGCTGTTCTTCTTGAAGTTCCCCTTCTTCCCTCTGCCCTTTTCTTGAAACTAGTGATCTTGTCAACCATCAACACTTGATGTTTTTCTTGATTTCTACCTTCATTGATTTCAGCATCACGAAGAGCTTGGGAGTTGTTTCCGTTATCCCTTGCATATTATAGTTCATCACGAAGTTCTACTAACTTGGTGATGGTGACTAGAGAATTCTGTCAATCACTATCTTATCTGGAAGATTAACTCCCACTTGATTCAAGCGATTTTAGTACCCAGACAATCTGAGCACATGCTCACTAGTTGAGCGATTCTCCTCCATCTTTTAGCTATAGAACTTGTTGGAGATTTCATATCTCTCAACTCGGGTATTTGCTTGAAATATTAACTTCAACTCCTGGAACATCTCATATGGTCCATGACGTTCAAAACGTCTTTGAAGTCCCGATTCTAAGCCGTTAAGCATGGTGCACTTAAACTATCAAGTAGTCATCATATTGAGCTAACCAAACGTTCATAATGTCTGTATCTGCTCCTGCAATAGGTCCGTCACCTAGCGGTGCATCAAGGACATAATTCTTCTGTGCAGCAATGAGGATAAACCTCAGATCACGGATCCAATCCGCATCATTGCTACTAACATCTTTCAACACAATTTTCTCTAGGAACATATCAAAATAAACACAGGGAAGCAACAACGCGAGCTATTGATCTACAACATAATTTGCAAAATACTACCAGGACTAAGTTCATGATAAATTTAAGTTCAATTTAATCATATTACTTAAGAACTCCCACTTAGATAGACATCCCTCTAATCCTCTAAGTGATCACATGATCCAAATCAACTAAACCATGTCCGATCATCACGTGAGATGGAGTAGTTTCATTGGTGAACATCACTATGTTGATCATATCTACTATATGATTCACGCTCGACCTTTCGGTCTCCGTGTTCCGAGGCCATATCTGTATATGCTTGGCTCGTCAAGTATAACCTGAGTATTCCGCGTGTGCAACTGTTTTGCACCCGTTGTATTTGAACGTAGAGCCTATCACACCCGATCATCACGTGGTGTCTCAGCACGAAGAACTTTCGCAACGGTGCATACTCAGGGAGAACACTTCTTGATAATTAGTGAGAGATCATCTTAAAATGCTACCGTCAAACTAAGCAAAATAAGATGTATAAAAGATAAACATCATATGCAATCAAAATATGTGACATGATATGGCCATCATCATCTTGCTTCTTTGATCTCCATCTCCAAAGTACTGTCATGATCTATATCGTCACCGGCATGACACCATGATCTCCATCATCTTGATCTATATCAATGTGTCGTCACGTGGTCGTCTTGCCAACAATTGCTCTTGCAACTATTGCTATCGCATAGCGATAAAGTAAAGCAATTATTGCACGCTTGCATCTCATGCAATAGAGAGACGACCATAAGGCGTTTGCCAGTTGCCGATAACTTCCACAAAACATGATCATCTCATACAACAACTTATATCTCATCACGTCTTGACCATATCACATCACAACATGCCCTGCAAAAACAAGTTAGACGTCCTCTACTTTGTTGTTGCAAGTTTTACGTGGCTGCTACGGGCTTAAGCAAGAACCAATCTCACCTACGCATCAAAACCACAACGATAGTTTGTCAAATAGACTCCGTTTTAACCTTCGCAAGGACCGGGCGTAGTCACACTCGGTTCAACTAAA
This sequence comes from Triticum urartu, assembly GCF_003073215.2. Taxonomy (NCBI): domain Eukaryota; kingdom Viridiplantae; phylum Streptophyta; class Magnoliopsida; order Poales; family Poaceae; genus Triticum; species Triticum urartu. The sequence continues at coordinate 75,232,700 of NC_053027.1, read as the reverse complement.
GTTGGAGAAACAGTCACCCGCAAGTCACCTTTGTGCAAAGCACGTCGGGGAAACCGGTCTCGCGTAAGCGTACGCGTAATGTCGGTCCGGGCCGCTTCATCCAACAATACCGCCGAACCAAAGTATGACATGCTGGTAGGCAGTATGACTTATATCGCCCACAACTCACTTGTGTACTACTCGTGCATATAACATCAAACCATAAAACCTAGGCTCGGATGCCACTGTTGGGGAACGTAGTAATTTCAAAAAATTTCCTACGCACACGCAAGATCATGGTGATGCATAGCAACGAGGGGGAGAGTCTGATCTACATACCCTTGTAGATCGCAACGGAAGCGTTGACACAACGTAGAGGAAGTAGTCGTACGTCTTCTTCCCGATCCGACCGATCCAAGCACCGTTACTCCGGCACCTCCGAGTTCTTAGCACACGTACAGCTCGATGACGATCCCCGGGCTCCGATCCAGCAAAGCTTCGGGGAGGAGTTCCGCCAGCACGACGGCGTGGTGACGATCTTGATGTTCTACTGTTGCAGGGCTTCGCCTAAGCACCGCTATAATATGACCGAGGTGGAATATGGTGGCAGGGGGGCACCGCACACGGCTAAGGAACGATCACGTGGATCAACTTGTGTGTCTAGAGGTGCCCCCTGCCTCCGTATATAAAGGAGCCAAGGGGGAGGGCTGGCCGGCCAAGGAGGGGAGGCGCAGGAGAGTCCTACTCCCTCTGGGAGTAGGATTCCTCCCCCCAATCCTAGTCCAACTAGGATTCCTCGGAGGGGAAGGGAGAGAGGGGGGCGGCCACCTTCTCCTAGTCCTAATAGGACTAGGGGAGGGGGAAGAGGCGCAGCCACCTTGGGCTGCCCCTTTCTCCTTTCCACTAAGGCCCATGAAGGCCCATATGGCTCCCGGGGGGTTCCGGTAACCCTCCCGGTAACCCGGTAAAATCCCGATTTCACCCGGAACACTTCCGATGTCCAAACATAGGCTTCCAATATATCAATCTTTACGTCTCGACCATTTCGAGACTCCTCGTCATGTCCGTGATCACATCCGGGACTCCGAACAACCTTCGGTACATCAAAATGCATAAACTCATAATGTAACTGTCATCGTAACCTTAAGCGTGCGGACCCTACGGGTTCGAGAACAATGTAGACATGACCGAGACACGTCTCCGGTCAATAACCAATAGCGGGACCTGGATGCCCATATTGGCTCCTACATATTCTACGAAGATCTTTATCGGTCAGACCGCATAACAACATACGTTGTTCCCTTTGTCATCGGTATGTTACTTGCCCAAGATTCGATCGTCGGTATCCAATACCTAGTTCAATCTCGTTACCGGCAAGTCTCTTTACTCGTTCCGTAATGCATCATCTCGCAACTAACTCATTAGTTGTAATGCTTGCAAGGCTTATGTGATGTGCATTACCGAGAGGGCCCAGAGATACCTCTCCGACAATCGGAGTAACAAATCCTAATCTCGAAATACGCCAACCCAACATCTACCTTTGGAGACACCTGTAATGCTCCTTTATAATCACCCAGTTACGTTGTGACGTTTGGTAGCACCCAAAGTGTTCCTCCGGCAAAACGGGAGTTGCATAATCTCATAGTCATAGGAACATGTATAAGTCATGAAGAAAGCAATAGCAACATACTAAACGATCGTGTGCTAAGCTAATGGAATGGGTCATGTCAATCAGATCATTCAACTAATGATGTGACCTCGTTAATCAAATAACAACTCATTGTTCATGGTTAGGAAACATAACCATCTTTGATTAACGAGCTAGTCAAGTAGAGGCATACTAGTGACACTTTGTTTGTCTATGTATTCACACATGTATTATGTTTCCGGTTAATACAATTCTAGCATGAATAATAAACATTTATCATGATTATAAGGAAATAAATAATAACTTTATTATTGCCTCTAGGGCATATTTCCTTCACTTTGTCCATCGGTACGATACTTGCCCGAGATTCGATCGTCGGTATCCGATACCTTGTTCAATATCGTTACCGGCAAGTCTCTTTACTTGTTCTGTAACATATCATCCCGTGATCAACTCCTTGGTCACATTGTGCACATTATGATGATGTCCTACCGAGTGGGCCCAGAGATACCTCTCTGTTTACACGGAGTGACAAATCCCAGTCTCGATTCGTGCCAACCCAACAGACACTTTCGGAGATACCTGTAGTGTACCTTTATAGCCACCCAGTTATGTTGCGACGTTTGGCACACCCAAAGCATTCCTATGGTATCCGGGAGTTGCACAATCTCATGGTCTAAGGAAATGATACTTGACATTAGAAAAGCTTTAGCAAACGAACTACACGATCTTGTGCTAGGCTTAGGATTGGGTCTTGTCCATCACATCATTCTCCTAATGATGTGATCCCGTTATCAACGACATCCAATGTCCATGGTCAGGAAACCGTAACCATCTATTGATCAAGGAGCTAGTCAACTAGAGGCTTACTAGGGACATGGTGTTGTCTGTGTATCCACACATGTATCTGAGTTTCCTATCAATACAATTCTAGCATGGATAATAAACGATTATCATGAACAATGAAATATATACAATAATAACTAATTTATTATTGCCTCTAGGGCATATTTCCAGCAGCCAGATGTTCCCACATATATCTCCGATTCTCAACACGGGGCTCTCCGTAAACAAAAGTTTCTCTCCATTGTTTGCCATCCCCTGTATCATGGATTATCACATCAATGAACCTATTACAAGATCCAAGTACTGTAACCTGGAGTGACTCGTCCCAGAAGAGACCAAGACCTCCACTTTTCCCTTCAGAGTCGACACCTTTAAAACCACGAAGTCCAAGCCTCCATTTTATCTTTTCTACTTTCCCAGCAGGTTGCCTCGTCTCGCAAAGAAAGACGAGCTTGGGGTTGTTGGCCTTTGCAAGGGCCAACAGGTCACGAACTGTCCGGCAGTTCCCCACCCCCCGGCAGTTCCAAATTAGGTGACTCATTGCGCCTGGCGGCACCCCACGAGGGGGTCCGCCAATGTATTGGATTTACCTTCACTTACATCATCTATCTTGGCACGTTTACTATCCTGACTGCTAGTTGGTGATAGGACATCTCCTTCCGCATAAGGCTTGTTGGACAGCAGCAGTGGCCTCGAAGCATCATTTACAAGTGTAGCGTTGATAGTTTCTTTCTCATCAACATTCAGACGCTTCCTTGAGTTCATATCAACATTCATTGCAATTATACCTGGAGTCATAAGCGGGCTGGTGGTAGTATCTTTTAGATCATCACCCTTCTTCCCAGCTTCAGGAACTCCTCCAGGCATCGGGCTCCTCTGAGCACTAGCCCGAGCACCCCCCATAGGCTGTGTGAAATTTGGGGGGTCAGCATAGAGCCAGTCTCCAAATCTGAGATCATTTGCAGCATGGATACCAGTGCCACACTCTTTGAAATCATGTCCTATCCTGCCACAAAACTTGCAGAATTTAGCTAATTTTTCATATCTCACCGCAAACACCTGTCTTTCCTTCCCTCTCACAATACTGACATGTTTGGTTAAAGGTTCCCGAACATCATGACGAACCCGAACTCTGATGTAATCACCGCGTGAATTTCCTTGCAGCCGAATCTCCAATACCTCTCCTGCCTTCTTGATCAACTTCTCCACCAAATTGTTCTTACAGTAACCGTCTGGTAGCTTGTGGATTTGTAGCCAAATCGGCATATGGAAAATCTCAATCTCCTCTGTTTTGCTGAAGCCATCATATGGCTGCAACAGTACATCCAAGTTCCTGAATAACCAGGGTCCCTTCTCCATGATCCTCTCCCAATCGCCAAGGCATGATGCCTGAACCATGAAGAGATTTTTGCCCACCGGCCTGAATCGAACTTGTTGCGCCGTATTCCATGCCGCATGCATATCTCTGAAGAATGTCGCCTGACTAAAGTTCTTTGCAGTGTGAACCCTAGCCAGAGCAAGCCATCGCACACTATCATTGATCTTGGGATCATCCTCATCAACCACCAGGTCCTCGAACTCTTCTCCTTCAAGGTCAAGCAGATCAAAAAAATCGCCCAGATCCCTGGGATTTACATCCCTAGCTCCGCCACCCGTCGCTGATAGGGCATCCGCCAGGGACGCCATCACCTTGGATGAGCTAGGAGGCGATTGAACGAGGAAACGGTGGACCAGACCGGGCACTGTTACGGGGTGGACTCCGGTGGCGGTGGAGTCGCCGCGGAGGAAGACAGACCCTAGACGCTTCTTAGGGGATTTATCCCCTCTCTGCTTACTTAACCAAAACCACGCCATCGGACGGCTGTCAACAAGATAAATTAATCGGACGACCGTCCACTATGATTTATTTTCGGGTCCTCTAATACCTAAGTTATTTACTATACTATAAAGCCAGAATGCGGGCGCTGCTCCTACACAATGTCAACAAGATAAATTAATCTGAGACTTGATTGCCCACGATCTTGCTCGGCACAGTGGTTAATTGAAATGAAATTTCAAAAAAAAAGGCTTTGCTTTTTCTGGGTTTTTCTATAGAGTCAAATACACCACGGATGTCTCAACTTGTCCGGTGCAGTCATTTTGGTGCCTAAACTTGTAAAATACACAAAACTGATCCGTAACTTGTCCGAGCGTTCAAATACGGTGCTTCCATCCGTATCCGGGCATATGCACTGCCCAGATGGCGTGCCAACCTGGCATCAGCCCACATGAGAGGAGAGGAGTGTGTTGGTTGTTTTACAGAAAACTCCTTGTACTTTATATATTTTTCACAAAAGCTCATGACATTTTATTTAAATACTCCCTCCATTCCAAAATATAGTGCGCCCGCGCTTCCCGAGGTCCAACTTTGACCATAAATTTAACCAACGAGACCAACTGCGGCGGGAGAAAAAAGTTATATAATTGAAAACTTCTTTCGAATATGAATTCACTGATATAATTTTTGCTCCCGCCGCAATCGGTCTTGGTAGTTAAATTTACGGTCAAAGTTGAAGCACGGGGATAGAGGAAGCACTACATTGTGGAATGGAGGGACACTACTAGGGAAAAGCCTAGCAGCAGCGCGGGTTTTAGGCCTATTAGTAGTGCGGGGGCCGGCGCTACTAATAAGGTAGTAGTAGCGTGGGTAAAAACCCGCGCTACTACTAACCTGCGGATTTTTTTTCGAATTTTTTGCCCGAATTTTCAAATTTCTGAATTATTTTAATCTCTAATCTCTAATCACCCTCATCGCTGCTCAATTTAATCTCTAATCACCCCTCATTATTCCAAATCATCTAACTTCCCGGACAGTCACCCATCCTCTCACTACTCTAGCCTGAGCACGCTTAACTTCCGGGTTCTATTCTCCCTTGATTCCAAGTCTGCACTTGTTGTTTTCCTGACAATAGTAAGATGTCAATCCTATTAACCCTCGGGAGTTTAGCTTGAGCATGAAGTCACACATTTCGCTGTTTGAGTTTAAAAACTATTGTTCTAAAAAACAATAATTATTTAGTAACACTAATATTTCTTGAATAAGGAGTTTGACCACATTTTGACCAAAGTTTGACCAGATTTGACCAAAATTCCAAAAAACTAAAATAATTATTTAGTAACACTAATATTATTGAATAATTATTTAGTAACACTAATACTTCTTGAATAAGTAGTTTGACCACAGTTTGACCAGATTTGACCAAAATTAAAAAAAACTGAAATTTGAGCATAACTTTTTTTCCTTTTAGAATTTGAGGATTCTAAAAATTTGCAAACAGGCCGTAGGCGGTCTCCATCGGATGCGGATTTTCGTGCTGAACATTTTGATATATTATACGTTTTTTCTGACATTGTATGCAAAAGTTATAGCCGTTTTACATTTTCCCTACACTTTTTGCAAAACATGTCCAAATGTAAGTTTTAAATTTTCCTAACTAGTAGATGTAGTAACATAACTACATCTCGAAGGATTTTAATTTTTGAAACATTTTGATATATTATACATTTTTTCTAACATCGTATGCAAAAGTTATAGCCGTTTTACATTTTCCCTACACTTTTTGCAGAACATGTCCAAATTTAAGTTTTTAAATTTTCCTAACTAGTAGATGTAGTAACATAACTACATCTCGAAGGATTTTAATTTTTGAAGTTTTTATCATTTTCTTTTGCTTTTTACAAAACCGAAAAGGCGATCCACGCGGGGGGGGGGGGGTAGAGTTTCAAAATGGGACCTTTAGTAGTAGCGAGGGTTTTTACCCCTCGCTACTACTATGACATGTCCCGGAGGGGCACGGTTGAGACCTCTTAGTAGTAGCGAGGGGTAAAAACTTAGTAGTAGCGCTGGTTTATAACCCTCGCTACTACTATGGCATGGCCCAGGGGCACGATAGAGACCGCTTAGTAGTAGCGAGGGGTAAAAACCAGCGCTACTGCTATCAACTTAGTAGTAGCGAGGGTTAAAAACCCGCGCTACTACTATGGCATGTCCCGCGGGGCACGGTAGAGACCGCTTAGTAGTAGCGAGGGTTAAAAACCAGCGCTACTGCTATCAACTTAGTAGTAGCGAGGGTTAAAAACCCGCGCTACTAGTAAGTAGCAGTAGCGAGGGATATAAACCCGCTCTACTAGTAAGCGTCTGTGTATAAACTTTTCCCTAGTAGTGGGAGTATGTCAAACTGCATTGATCCCGCCTATCACATCTAGGCCTCGCATGTCAGCACATGGGATATTCAACATATTACCTGCCATCAACTTTAAAAAAATAGCACTTTTTAAAAATATCATCATATTTTTGGAAAATCTCCATGTGTATTCAGAAATTATAAATGTGTTTTTAAAAAATGTCTGTCATGCATTCAAAAAATTTACAACATCTATTTCATAGAATGTTCAATATGTATTAAAAAATAGTGTAAAATTATTCTTACATTTCTACAAACATGTTTAACATGTGTTAACACATTTATAGAATTTATTGTTTCTACACAATGATTTTTAATACATGTTGAACAATTTTAAAAACTAGTAAATGTGCACGTGCAACGCACGTCTAAATTAACATAAAATTAGTCAAACGTGGCAGTCATCGTACATTATATTAACTAATACAAATTTACTCAAACTTATAATAACAAACACAAAAGATCGCATTGTTGCATGTCATGAAACAACAAAGTATTTTTTATTCAAATACCTCAAACCTTGTAATTTACTCTATACAAATATAACTATGTTTTTCTACACATGATGCATTACGCACTGCAAGTACATAATGAAAGTGTGCGTATTCAAACTATTATTGCCTCAATAATGACAAACCCAGTGCTAAGCTTCCACACCAGGACCTCTCGAGACAAATGGGGAGTATTTCACCCACTCGAGACAAATGGGGAGTATTTCACCCACTCGAATACATTCACAAAAAAAGTATCAATTTGCTCGCTCAAAAAAAACTAAATTTGTTCGCAAAAGGCATCCCTAAACACTTGGATACATGCAGTGCGGAAACAATCCCCTCGCCCAGCATCTCGGACAAACTCCCATCAAGATGAACACACACCTACACAGTTCCTGATTTGTTACTTGATGAAACATACAGTTATTTTCTTTCTAGAATACACTTAATCTTTTAAAAAATAGGTAAACATGTTTTGGCAAATTCTCCCATCCATTTTAACAGCTTCTTTGATGTTCCTTTCTTGCTCTGCAATAAATGAAGTACAGGTCCCGACGCCGCTTAATCATGCAGAGCTCATAATTTAGAAACTTTCCAACCCATTCGGTAACACCATACATGATTATCTCACATTGCACAGCCTACAGATGATGAAACACGTTAAAGATCATCAGCTACAATGGTTAAAGATTGTACACACATATATAAATTGATAATTAGGTTTTGATAAAAAATCAAAACAGAGTACCATATCCTGTTGAGACCGTGATGGCACATACTGAAGTTCATAGATATCTAAGATTGCTAGGTTATGAATTATCCTTTTGGAACGTTGCACACGTGTAAGTGCACAGTCAAACTATATATGCATCAACATATGACTCAATTATTCATGACATATAGGACTGCCACGAGGATCAAATAGATAACAATTATGAGCAAATGGTGTTGTGTGACATCTCCCAACTCGATTAATCAAATTTTTTTGTTACTGAATTATCCATATGTGAAAATTTCAATGTAGAACTAAGTTATTTTTGTATAGAGAACTTCTTCCTTGGTTCACAAAGAGGTTCAGCAGCCATCCTAAATGAGCAATGAAACATACCTTGAATTACTTGAGCAAAGAAGATGTTTGCAGAGGGAAGTAAGTCGAACCCTTGTCTTATCAATTGTACAATTAGTCAGTCGGATATTGCAAAAAATGGTCATCCATCATCTAATGGTTCCATATTAAGAATGTTGACAGACATGCAGGTCTCCTCAGTATTGTTAGACAAACCATTTGAAAATAATCATGCTCCAAAATGTGCATGATTAATAAGACAATACATGTGCAATTCAAGCCTTATATTAGCATGTGTTTCCAGACCTGCCTATTATAGCAAAGAAACAATATAGATATTAACTAAAGTCGGAAAAGACCGTACCCTTCCTAAATGTATCAAATGGAACCACCTGTCGAAATGATGTGCAGAAATAAATATTAAATATGCATCTATTGGAGCTATCAGTCACCTTTTAATTGTTACATAGTGACTGTGGATTAGTGGTAAAGCTTCGCAAGCTGTTGCACTCGCCCAAACAAATCAGAAACCAAATCAGTTCTAATTAATCCGCTAAAAATATATAAGAAAATAAAATTCAAGATTTACCATCAAATAGCTTGAAATGTGAACATGTGTGAATCAAGAGAGGCCCATTGTTTAATCCATTGCAAATATATCGAGAACCTGCAAAGGTGGGACTATCATGTGCATGAAGATGGGATCAAATACCAACTCAACAGGTTCATGGCTGCAGTACTCATTATCTGTATTTACCTGACATAATGCTAATTTAGAGATGCTGGATGCAAGCTGATAGAGCAGTAGGCAGCATCAATCAGACATACTGGTAGATCAGGTGACTCTGCTGCTCCACCTTCAGTGTATTGGCGCTGCTGCCTGCTCCTTCCCGCGACGCTCCAAATTGAATCTAGCCGTTTGCCCTTGAAGCACTAAAGATGACACGAAGCATAACATATATGAACTTCTAAGAAATTAATTACATCGTAACCTCGTTGGTTTGAGCTTGCCCATCCACTTTATTAGTGTCATTCCCAAGCCCTTCAAAAAACATAGGAGGTGGAGGCTCAATTGCGGCTACAACATCATCCATACCGACAAAGTCTGGATTAGTATTACCATTGTCTAGATTCATGAAACACAGTAATAAGGATTCACAAAATACAACTCATTAAGTACACAGTATTTGAACCTTGGACAACCGGGCTTGTTCTGCATGTGCATCATTGTGATATGATTGCTCCTCAGCTGGGAGGATATTCAAATCTGGAATTAGCAGTCTGTACAATGATTTAGGAAAAACAAGTATTGGGTGCTTGCAATTTTTTTATCTTATATCAATCAAATAAATCCTTTCAGGAAATAATAACTTATGAACGGCCTAATTTCTTAGTATGAAGCATTGTTCTTAAATAATCCAAATAGGCCCTTCCAGAATCTAAGAACTAATCAATGGCGTTTTTTCTCAATATGATAGTTAGTAGGTAAATATTTCAACATAGTGTTCTTTCATCGGCAAGGATGCTTCCAGGTAAGGCAGTTCCGCTCCTGAGCTTTGGTGAGTTTACAACAATTGGAAAAGATATTTAAATGCTTCTAAACCTGGGCTACCAATAATTTTTCAGGGATGGTTCCAGACTACATATTTGCACTTGTTAGTGAAGCTTCTGAAAAGTACGCATTGATAATCAAGTAATTGTACCTCTTACATGCAACCTGATAGTAAGGCTAAGTTTTACATCTGACCATTGATCACATGTTGATCGATCCAAAATTTCGGAAAATTCAATACAAGAGGTAATCGAGCATATACAGAAGGTCTACTTACATATTCCACCAAATGATATGTATATCTTTACTGATAGGTAATTGAGCATACATAGATGGGTGCTGCTGGCAAACTCATGTGACCTTCTCAATCTGGATCGTCTACTAAAACCCACTGATGCACAGAGACGTTAGAAAGAGAAATTGGATGCAGAGGGTGTGGTGGTTTCTACCGCCGCCGCAGGCCCTTACGCCGCCGGCGTCACAGCCGTGAGCCCGCGACGCCTTGCTGCAGATTGAGAGAGACGGGAGAAGGCACAAAGAGTGAGATGGAGAGAAGGATCCTAATCGGATTTGCTCAGGGCTGCGCTCATCTATGGTAATGGCCCCACCCCCGTCATCCTTCTTCCATGTCTCCGCCGTGGAACCCTTTGCCGCTGCGTGCGACAGCAGCGCCACATGGGCATCGAGCGTCTGGTGGAGCGAGTGGCCGTGGCTACAGAGAGGGAGCACGGCGACCCGCGGAAGAGGGAGCGGCGGCGGGGGAGGGAGGGGGGAGGAAGCGTGAGGAAAGGCAGGGAGGGCGCGGCGGCCCGGGCGGCGCGTGGACGGGGCGGCCCGAGCGCCTGGAGCAGGGGCGCGGCGGTCCGGCGGCGGAGGCACAGGTCGAGGGTGGTGGCTGGCGGGGAGGATCTGGGAAAGAGGTGGGGCGAGGTGTGGGGCGGTGGCCATAACTGCCCTGGAGGGGTGGTCGCGAGAGGGCAGAGACGTCGTGAGGATTTTTTTTTGACGGGACGTGTTCCGATGATGTTAACCCAATGGCATGGTGGGTAATTAATTAACATAATGGCATGGTGGGTAATTAAAGTATAAAACGCGTTTAGTATGTTTGAGGGATGTAGACCATTAGATTGCAGGTTTGAATGGATAGGATGATTTAGTTCTCCGTCCTCTCGTGCTTTTATAGTGGTAGTAGATACAATGTTGTTGATTTGTAATAATTATGTATTCTAAAAATACAACGAAGATACAAAATAATTCTGCGTGCTTGTGATCCTGAGTGAAGATGCAAAACAAATTTGTAATATTTTATAATATATGTTGAACTGTTCAAATCAACATAAATTTTAGAAAAAGTTCATGGTTAAATCTTTGAACTACAAATAATAAAAAATAGAATAAAAATTTAAATAGACAGTAATCACATATTGATAATTATTATATTTTAATATCAAAATATTGTATATCATAAAAACCAAACAATAACTTACAAAACAGAATAGAAATTACAGAGCGATAGATAGACTTTCTAGCTAACAGCTGTACACAAAGTACTGCTTTATTTGTTTTGGTGGCTAGCGTGTGTACTAGCTATTTAACCTGGATGTCCCAGGGTCGAAACCAATTCAAAGATGCTGTTTATTGGCATACACATTTCACCCAGCACATGCATCGTTTGCGTCCACGGACATCTGGGTCAACCACCAGCTGTCAATCCACATGGACAACACATACGGTGTCATACGGGCGGAGGCACCGTGCAACAAGTTATAGCATCATTTTTGTGTATTTTACAAGTTTACGCACTAAACTGACCGCAACGAACAAGTTAAGGCACTGTATGTATTTAACTCTTTTTTATTAAATTAAGATTCAATTATTCATTTACATTCATGTCACTGAATAGTAGTGAACAGTATCACGCGTGAACAGTACATGTGCATGAACGGTGCCCTCGATTTTTCTGGGGTTTTTTTTTGAAGAAAAAACTTCGACTATTCATTTACACTCATGTCATTGAATAGTAGTAGTGAACGGTATCACGCGTGAACAGTGCCTGTGCATGAACAGTACATCGTGTCAACAGTGCGCTCGAATAATCTGATTTTCCCTTACTTTTTTTTAGCTTCCACCGAAAAGTGCCACACAACGGCCCGCCAGCACTAGCACCAGGAGGAGCAGATGATTAGGGCAGCCTCATCCACGAGAAAAAAATATGTAGCTACGGCAGGGAAAATAATGTGGGGCTTTGCCGTCACGGAGCCACCCGGAATTCAAAAGTGTGGCATGCAGGGCAGGGCAGCGGCGACCGAGGGTGAAGGGACGAGAGGGAGCATTGGATTCGTCGGGTTACCTGGATGCGCATGGGGAGGTCGACACTGTGCTTGAGCTGGTGGCAGCGCGCGGCCTCATCCAGGTGAAAAAAAATGTAGCTACGGCAAGGAAAGGAAGATTGCAGCATCAGTACGCAACGACTAGTCGTTAAATGTGGTGGGCGGCCTCATCCAGGTGAAAAAATATGTAGCTACGGCAGGGAAAAAACTGCGGGGCTTCGACGTCACGGAGCCACCCAGAATTTGAAATCGTAGCATGCAGGGCAGGGCAGCGGCGACCGAGGAGGAAGGGTCGAGAGGGAGCATTGGATTCGTCGGGTTACCTAGATGCGCATGGGGAGGCCGGTGTTGTGCTTGAGCTCGTGGCGGCACGCGGCGAACTCCTGGTGCACGGCGTCGACTGCAGCGAGGGCGTCGGGGTTGTCGGCGACGTCGTTGAACTCCCAGACCTGGCAGCCGACGTGCGCGTTCTTGGTGCGCAGCCATGGGTCCGCCCCGCCCTTCGTGATCTTCAGCTGCCACATCTCTCCGGCCCCGGTGAGCCTCCCGGCGACCAACCGCCGGCACTGAAGGAAATATGCCCTAGAGGCAATAATAAAATAGTTATTTATATTTTCTTATATCATGATAAATTTTTATTATTCATGCTAGAATTGTATTAATCGGAAACTTAGTACATGTGTGAATACATAGATAAACAGAGTGTCCTTAGTATGCCTTTACTTGACTAGCTCGTTAATCAAAGATGGTTGAGTTTTCTAGCCATGGACATGTGTTGTCATTTGATAAACGGGACTAGACCCATCTGTTAGCTTAGCACTATGATCGTTTAGTTTATTGCTATTGCTTTCTTCATGACTTATACATGTTCCTATGACTATGAGATTATGCAACTCCCGAATACCGGAGGAACGCTTAGTGTGCTATCAAACGTCACAACGTAACTGGGTGATTATAAAGATGCTCTACAGGTGTCTCCAATGGTGTTTGTTGAGTTGGCATAGATCGAGATTAGGAATTGTCACTCCGATTATCGGAGAGGTATCTCTGACCCCTCTCGGTAATGCACATCACTATAAGCCTTGCAAGCAATGTGACTAATGAGTTAGTTACGGGATGATGCATTACGGAACGAATAAAGAGACTTGCCGGTGACGAGATTGAACTAGGTATGATGATACCGACGATCGAATCTCGGGCAAGTAACATACCGATGACAAAAGGAACAATGTATGTTGTTATGCGGTTTGACCGATAAAGATCTTCATAGAATATGTGGGAGCCAATATGAGCATTCAGGTTTCGCTATTGGTTATTGACCGGAGATGAGTCTCGGTCATGTCTACATAATTCTCGAACCCGTAGGGTCCGCACGCTTAATGTTTGATGACGATTTGTATTATGAGTTATGTGATTTGATGACCGAAGTTTGTTCAGAGTTCCAGATGAGATCACGTACATGACGAGGAGTCTCGAAATGGTCGAGACGTAAAGATCGATATATTGGAAGGCTATATTCGGACATCGGAAAGGTTCTGAGTGGTTCGGGTATTTCTCGGAGTACCAGAGAGTTACGGGAATTCGTCGGGGGAAGTATTGGGCCTTCATGGGCCTTAGTGGAAAGGAGAGAAGGGCCACAAGGGGAGCCCCCCCCATGGGCTGGTCCGAATTGGACTACGGAGGGGGCAGCGCCCCCCTCTTTCCTTCCCCCTCTCCTCTCCTTCCTTCACTAAAAAAAGACACATCCGTGACATTTTGGCCCGAACGAAAAAAATTTCGGTCATACATATGACACTTCTATGATGATAATTGTGACAAAACCCGGTATCATCATTTATGTGATGGGCTCCTACTTCTATGACAAAAAATCATGACAGAAAATGGGCTTTTCGTCCTGGGCGGGCCGGAGACGCAGCTGCATGACATTCTTTGGGCCGTCCATGACGGAAAAAACCATGGTAGAAGCGAGGGCGAGGAAAATTTCGGGGAGTTCCCGGTTATGGTGGGAGGTCGGGGGCCGAGCGATGCGCGTTTCTCTCGTACACGTACGCGCGTGTGTGCGAGGCGTTGGCTCTAACTGAACCCGGGCGAGGCATTGGGCTCTAACTGAACCCGAGCGATTGCACTCCAGGCTACGCATTACTAAACCCGAGCGATCGATCGATGGCTGTTAACTGAACCCGATCGAGCGATTCCTTCGCTACTGCTGCTAACTGAAGCTGATCGATTGGATGAACAGTGAGCGTTGCGTGGGGGGGAGGGGGTGGATGAACAGTGAGCGGTGGCGTTGCCTCTGGATGAACAGGACCCCGTGGTGTGGTGGAGGGCTGGATGAACAGTAGACGATGGAGGGGTGCCCGTGGAGGGGTGGTTGAACAAGACCCCGTGGTGTGGAGGGCTGGATGAACAGTAGACGGTGGAGGGGTGATTGAACAGTAGCCGGTGGAGTAGCGCACGGTGGAGGCTGGATGAACAGGAGCCCGTGGAGGCTGGAGGAGGTCGACGGTAGCCCGTGGAGGCTGGAGGAGGTCGATGGTGGAGATGAACAGTATCCCGTGGAGTCCCGTTTTGCGGTACGCCACACCCCTCCCGATGAACAGGACCCCCGTTTCGACCGTAGGAGGTCCGTTTCGTCCGTTTTGCGGTATGCCACACCCCTCCCGATTAACAAGACCCCATTTCGATCGTAGGAGGTCCGTTTCCTCCGTTTTGCGGTATGCCACACCCCTCCCGATCAACAGGACCCCCATTTCGACCGTAGGAGGTCCGTTTCCTCCGTTCTGCGGTACGCCAGGCCTTGTTTCCATCGCCTGTTCCGTCCAAGCCCTCCCGATGAACACGACCATGCATTCCGTTCCGACCCAGTCGGTTGGCTCCCACGCGTTTCGTTGCCTCCTGATGAACACGACGCATTCCGTTGCCTCCCAATGAACACGACGCATTCCGTTGCTTCCCATGAACACGACGCATTCCGTTGCCTCCCCATGAACATGACGACGACGCTGTTTCTCCGTTCCGACCCAGCCATGTACACGAGCCCTACCGTACGTATGCGTGAGTAGGCGTTCGAGACCCTGCCCGTATGTACACATACATGACCGTATTTTCTTTCTTGCACCCTGGCCGCTGTACGTACTTGTACATGCTATGTGCGTGCCTCTACTATGACACGTGCGCGCCTCTACTATGACACGTGCGCGCCTCTACATCGACCAGTATGTAAGTACACATTCGCGACCAGAATGACAACGCTACGTACGCTTCGACTAGGTGGTTCCCGACTGTCAGGCACTTTCTTGCCTGCGAAGATGTAGCTGGTGGGTCCCAGCAGTCAGGGGGGCGAATCGTTTTTTTTGGACGCACTTCCTTGAGTGCGAAGGTGTAGCTGCTGGGTCCTAGCAGTCAGGGGGGCGAATCGTCTTCTTTTGCCCGAACGCACTTCCTTGCGTGCGAAGGTGTAGCTGGTGGGTCCCAGCAGCGGGGGGGGGAATCATTTTTTTTCGGACGCACTTCCTTGCGTGCGAAGATGTAGCTGGTGGGTCCCAGCAGTCAGGGGGGCGAATCGTTTTTTTCGGACGCACTTCCTTGCGTGCGAAGATGTAGCTCGTGGGTCCCAGCAGTCAGGGGGAATCATTTTTTTCGAAATACGGTGGCCCGTCCGGTGGGTCCCCGTTGTCAGGTGGAGGAATAATTATTTTGCGCGTAATAAGGAGGCACTTCCTTGCGGCTGCCGTGGACCCAGCTGTCAGCCTCTCCACGTACAGTCCACGTCCGATGGAAGTCGTTCCTTGACCACGTTGACCACGCCGCGCCGAGAGAACTAGGGCGGTGGACGACAGCGAGGCCTAGGAAGGGGACGACTGTTGGGTTTCGTAGTAATTTCAAAAAATTTCCTACGCACACGCAAGATCATGGTGATGCATAGCAACGAGAGGGGGAGAGTGTGATCTACGTACCCTTGTAGATCGACAACGGAAGCGTTAACTTGGTTGATGTAGTCGTACGTCTCCACGGCTGACCGATCAAGCACCGAAACTACGGCACCTCCGAGTTCTAGCACACGTTCAGCTCTGATGACGATCCCCGGACTCCGATCCAGCAAAGTGTCGGGGAAGAGTTCCGTCAGCACGACGGCGTGGTGACGATCTTGATGTACTACCGTCGCAGGGCTTCGCCTAAGCACCGCTACAATATTATTCGAGGACTATGGTGGAAGGGGGCACCTGCACACGGCTAAGAATATGATCAGCCGGTGGATCAACTTGTCTGTCCTTAGGGGTGCCCCTTGCCTCCGTATATAAAGGCTCAAAGGGGGGCTGGCCGGCCAAGAGGAGGTGCGCTAGGAGGAGTCCTACTCCCTCCGGGAGTAGGACTCCCCCCTTTCCTAGTTGGAATAGGATTCGCGGAGGGGGGGAAAGAGGAGAGAGAGGAGGAAGGGGGGCCGGCCCCCTCTCCTTGTTCTATTCGGACCAAGGGGGGAGGGGCGCGCGGCCCATCTATGGCCACCTCTCCTCTCTTCCACTAAGTAAGGCCCATATACCTCCGGGGGGTTCCGGTAACCTCCCGGTACTCCGGTAAAATCCCGATTTCACCCGGAACACTTCCGATATCCAAACATAGGCTTCCAATATATCAATCTTTATGTCTCGACCATTTCGAGACTCCTCGTCATGTCCGTGATCACATCCGGGACTCCGAACAACCTTCGGTACATCAAAATGCATAAACTCATAATATAACTGTCATCGTAACCTTAAGCGTGCGGGACCCTACGGGTTCGAGAACAATGTAGACATGACCGAGACACGTCTCCGGTCAATAACCAATAGCGGGACCTGGATGCCCATATTGGTTCCTACATATTCTACGAAGATCTTTTATCGGTCAGACCGCATAACAACATACGTTGTTCCCTTTGTCATCGGCATGTTACTTGCCCGAGATTCGATCGTCGGTATCCCATACCTAGTTCAATCTCGTTACCGGCAAGTCTCTTTACTCGTTCCGTAATACATCATCCCGCAACTAACTCATTAGTTGCAATGCTTGCAAGGCTTCAGTGATGTGCATTACCGAGAGGGCCCAGAGATACCTCTCCGACAATTAGAGTGACAAATCCTAATCTCGAAATACGCCAACCCAACATGTACCTTTGGAGACACCTGTAGAGCTCCTTTATAATCACCCAGTTACGTTGTGACGTTTGGTAGCACACAAAGTGTTCCGCTGGCAAACGGGAGTTGCATAATCTCATAGTCATAGGAACATGTATAAGTCATGAAGAAAGCAATAGCAACATACTAAACGATCGGGTGCTAAGCTAATGGAATGGGTCATGTCAATCTGATCATTCAACTAATGATGTGATCCCGTTAATCAAATAACAACTCTTTGTCCATGGTTAGGAAACATAACCATCTTTGATTAACGAGCTAGTCAAGTAGAGGCATACTAGTGACACTCTGTTTGTCTATGTATTCACACATGTATTATGTTTCCGGTTAATACAATTCTAGCATGAATAATAAACTATTATCATGATACAAGGAAATAAATAATAACTTTATTATTGCCTCTAGGGCATATTTCCTTCAGTCTCCCACTTGCACTAGAGTCAATAATCTAGATTACACAGTAATGATTCTAACACCCATGGAGCCTTGGTGCTGATCATGTTTTGCTCGTGGAAGAGGCTTAGTCAACGGGTCTGCAACATTCAGATCCGTATGTATCTTGCAAATCTCTATGTCTCCCACCTGGACTAGATCCCGGATGGAATTGAAGCGTCTCTTGATGTGCTTGGTTCTCTTGTGAAATCTGGATTCCTTCGCCAAGGCAATTGCACCAGTATTGTCACAAAAGATTTTCATTGGACCTGATGCACTAGGTATGACACCTAGATCGGATATGAACTCCTTCATCCAGACTCCTTCATTCGCTGCTTCCGAAGCAGCTATGTATTCCGCTTCACACGTAGATCCCGCCACGACGCTCTGTTTAGAACTGCACCAACTGACAGCTCCACCGTTTAATGTAAACACGTATCCGGTTTGCGATTTAGAATCGTCCGGATTAGTGTCAAAGCTTGCATCAACGTAACCGTTTACGATGAGCTCTTTGTCACCTCCATATACGAGAAACATATCCTTAGTCATTTTCAGGTACTTCAGGATGTTCTTGACCGCTGTCCATTGATCCACTCCTGGATTACTTTGGTACCTCCCTGCTAGACTTATAGCAAGGCACACATCAGGTCTGGTACACAACATTGCATACATGATAGAGCCTATGGCTGAAGCATAGGGAACATCTTTCATTTTCTCTCTATCTTCTGCAGTGGTCGGGCATTGAGTCTGACTCAACTTCACACCTTGTAACACAGGCAAGAACCCTTTCTTTGCTTGATCCATTTTGAACTTCTTCAAAATCAAGGTATGTGCTTTGTGAAAGTCCAATTAAACGTCTTGATCTATCTCTATAGATCTTTATGCCTAATATGTAAGCAGCTTCACCGAGGTCTTTCATGGAAAAACTCTTATTCAAGTATCCCTTTATGCTATCCAGAAATTCTATATCATTTCCAATCAGTAATATGTCATCCACATATAATATCAGAAATGCTACAGAGCTCCCACTCACTTTCTTGTAAATACAGGCTTCTCCAAAAGTCTGTATAAAACCAAATGCTTTGATCATACTATCAAAGCGTTTATTCCAACTCCGAGAGGCTTGCACCAGTCCATAAATGGATCGCTGGAGCTTGCACACTTTGTTAGCTTCCTTTGGATCGACAAAACCCTCTGGTTGCATCATATAAAACTCTTCTTCCAAAAATCCATTCAGGAATGCAGTTTTGACATCCATCTGCCAAATTTCATAATCATAAAATGCGGCAATTGCTAACATGATTCGGACAGACTTAAGCATCGCTACGGGTGAGAAGGTCTCATCGTAGTTAATCCCTTGAACTTGCCGAAACCCTTTTGCGACAAGTCGAGCTTTGTAGACAGTAATATTACCGTCGGCGTCAGTCTTCTTCTTGAAGATCCATTTATTCTCAATTGCTTGCCGATCATTCGGCAAGTCAACCAAAGTCCACACTTTGTTCTCATACATGGATCCCATCTCAGATTTCATGGCTTCAAGCCATTTTGCGGAATCTGGGCTCACCATCGCTTCTTCATAGTTCGTAGGTTCATCATGATCTAGTAGCATGACTTCCAGAACAGGATTGCCGTACCACTCTGGCGCGGATCTTACTCTGGTTGATCTACGAGGTTCAGTAGTATCTTGTTCTGAAGTTTCATGATCATTATCATTAGCTTCCTCACTAATTGGTGTAGGTGTCATAGAAACAGTTTTCTGTGATGCACTACTTTCCAATAAGGGAGCAGGTACAGTTACCTCGTCAAGTTCTACTTTCCTCCCACTCACTTCTTTCGAGAGAAACTCCTTCTCAAGAAAGTTTCCGAACTTAGCAACAAAAGTCTTGCCTTCGGATCTGTGATAGAAGGTGTATCCAATAGTCTCCTTTGGATATCCTATGAAGACACATTTCTCCGATTTGGGTTCGAGCTTATCAGGTTGAAGCTTTTTCATATAAGCATCGTAGCCCCAAACTTTCAGAAACGACAACTTTGGTTTCTTGCCAAACCATAGTTCATAAGGCGTCGTCTCAACGGATTTTGATGGTGCCCTATTTAACGTGAATGCGGCCGTCTCCAAAGCATAACCCCAAAACGATAGCGGTAAATCAGTAAGAGACATCATAGATCGCACCATATCTAGTAAAGTACGATTACAACATTCGGACACACCATTATGCTGTGGTGTTCCGGGTGGTGTGAGTTGCGAAACTATTCCGCATTGTTTCAAATGTACACCAAACTCGTAACTCAAATATTCTCCTCCACGATCAGATCGTAGAAACTTTATTTTCTTGTTACGATGATTTTCAACTTCACTCTGAAATTCTTTGAACTTTTCAAACGTTTCAGACTTATGTTTCATTAAGTAGATATACCCATATCTGCTTAAGTCATCTGTGAAGGTGAGAAAATAACGATATCCACCACGAGCCTCAATATTCATCGGACAACATACATCTGTATGTATGATTTCCAACAAATCTGTTGCTCTCTCCATAGTACCAGAGAACATCGTTTTAGTCATCTTGCCCATGAGGCACGGTTCGCAAGTACCAAGTGATTCATAATCAAGTGGTTCCAAAAGTCCATTAGTATGGAGTTTCTTCATGCGCTTTACACCGATATGACCTAAACGGCAGTTCCACAAATAAGTTGCACTATCATTATCAACTCTGCATCTTTTGGCTTCAACATTATGAATATGTGTGTCACTACTATAGAGATTCAATAAGAATAGACCATTCTTCAAGGGTGCATGATCATAAAAGATATTACTCATATAAATAGAACAACCATTATTCTCTAATTTAAATGAATAACCGTCTCGCATCAAACAAGATCCAGATATAATGTTCATGCTTAACGCTGGCACCAAATAACAATTATTTAGGTCTAATATTAATCCCGAAGGTAGATGTAGAGGTAGCGCGCCGACCGCGATCACATCGACTTTGGAACCGTTTCCCACGCGCATAGTCACCTCGTCCTTAGCCAATCTTCGCTTAATCCGTAGTCCCTGTTTTGAGTTGCAAATATTAGCAACAAAACCAGTATCAAATACCCAGGTGCTACTGCGAGCATTAGTAAGGTACACATCAATAACATGTATATCACATATACCTTTGTTCACCTTGCCATCCTTCTTATCCGCCAAATACTTGGGGCAGTTCCGCTTCCAGTGACCAGTCTGCTTGCAGTAGAAGCACTCAGTTTCAGGCTTAGGTCCAGACTTGGGTTTCTTCTCTTGAGCAGCAACTTGCTTGCTGTTCTTCTTGAAGTTCCCCTTCTTCTTCCCTTTGCCCTTTTTCTTGAAACTAGTGGTATTGTTGACCATCAACACTTGATGCTCCTTCTTGATTTCTACCTCCGCAACTTTCAGCATTGCGAAGAGCTCGGGAATAGTCTTATTCATCCCTTGCATATTATAGTTCATCACGAAGCTCTTGTAGCTTGGTGGAAGTGATTGGAGAATTCTGTCAATGACGCTATCATCCGGAAGATTAACTCCCAGTTGAATCAAGTGATTACAATACCCAGACATCTTGAGTATATGCTCACTGATAGAACTGTTCTCCTCCATCTTGCAGCTATAGAACTTATTGGAGACTTCATATCTCTCAATCCGGGCATTTGCTTGAAATATTAACTTCAGCTCCTGGAACATCTCATATGCCCCATGACGTTCAAAACGTCATTGAAGTCCCGGTTCTAAGCCGTAAAGCATGGCACATTGAACTATCGACTAGTCATCAGCTTTGCTCTGCCAGACGTTCATAACATCTGGTGTTGCTCCAGCAGTAGGCCTGGCACCCAGCGGTGCTTCCAGGACGTAATTCTTCTTTGCAGCAATGAGGATAATCCTCAAGTTACGGACCCAGTCCGTGTAATTGCTACCATCATCTTTCAACTTTGCTTTCTCAAGGAACGCATTAAAATTCAACGGAACAACAGCACGGGCCATCTATCTACAATCAAACATAAGCAAGATACTATCAGGTACTAAGTTCATGATAAATTTAGGTTCAATTAATCATATTACTTAAAGAACTCCCACTTAGATAGACATCCCTCTAATCCTCTAAGTGATTACGTGATCCAAGTCAACTAAACCATGTCCGATCATCACGTGAGATGGAGTAGTTTCATTGGTGAACATCACTATGTTGATCATATCTACTATGTGATTCACGCTCGACCTTTCGATCTCCGTGTTCCGAGGCCATATCTGTATATGCTTGGCTCGTCAAGTATAACCTGAGTATTCTGCGTGTGCAACTGTTTTGCACCCGTTGTATTTGAACGTAGAGCCTATCACACCCGATCACGTGGTGTCTCAGCATGAAGAACTTTTGCAACGGTGCATACTCAGGGAGAACACTTCTTGATAATTAGTGAGAGATCATCTTATAATGCTACCGTCAATCAAAGCAAGATAAGATGCATAAAAGATAAACATCACATGCAATCAATATAAGTGATATGATATGGCCATCATCATCTTGTGCTTGTGATCTCCATCTCCGAAGCACCGTCGTGATCACCATCGTCACCGGCGCGACACCTTGATCTCCATCATAGCATCGTTGTCGTCTCGCTAATCTTATGCTTCCACGACTATCGCTAACGCTTAGTGATAAAGTAAAGCATTACAGCGCAATTGCATTGCATACAATAAAGCGATAACCATATGGCTCCTGCCAATTGCCGATAACTCGGTTACAAAACATGATCATCTCATACAATAAAATTTAGCATCATGTCTTGACCATATCACATCACAACATGCCCTGCAAAAACAAGTTAGACGTCCTCTACTTTGTTGTTGCATGTTTTACGTGGCTGCTACGGGCTTAAGCAAGAACCAATCTTACCTACGCTTCAAAACCACAACGATAGTTTGTCAAGTTGGTGCTGTTTTAACCTTCACAAGGACCGGGCGTAGCCACACTCGGTTCAACTAAAGTTGGAGAAACTGTCACCCGCAAGCCACCTATGTGCAAAGCACGTCGGGAGAACCGGTCTCGCGTAAGCGTACGCGTAATGTCGGTCCGGGCCGCTTCGTCCAACAATACCGCCGAACCAAAGTATGACATGCTGGTAAGCAGTATGACTTATATCACCCACAACTCACTTGTGTTCTACTCGTGCATATAACATCAACACATAAAAACTAGGCTCGGATGCCACAGTTGGGTTTCGTAGTAATTTCAAAAAATTTCCTACGCACACGCAAGATCATGGTGATGCATAGCAACAAGAGGGGGAGAGTGTGATCTACGTACCCTTGTAGATCGACAACGGAAGAGTTAACTTTGGTTGATGTAGTCGTACGTCTCCATGGCCCGACCGATCAAGCACCGAAACTACGGCACCTCCGAGTTCTAGCACATGTTCAGCTCGATGACGATCCCCGGACTCCGATCCAGCAAAGTGTTGGAGAAGAGTTCCGTCAGTACGACGGCGTGGTGACGATCTTGATGTACTACCGTCGCAGGGCTTCGCCTAAGCACCGCTACAATATTATCGAGGACTACGGTGGAAGGGGGCACCGCACACGGCTAAGAATATGATCACGTGGATCAACTTCTGTCCTTAGGGGTGCCTCTTGCCTCCGTATATAAAGGTTCAAGGGGGGGGGGGGGCGGCCGGCCAAGAGGAGGCACGCCAGGAGGAGTCCTACTCCCTCCGGGAGTAGGACTCCCCCCCTTTTCTAGTTGGAATAGGATTCGCGGAGGGGGGAAAAGAGGAGAGAGAGGAGGAAGGGGGGCCGGCCCCCTCTCCTTGTCCTATTCGGACCAAGGGGGGAGCGGCACGCGGCCCATCTCTGGCCACCTCTCCTCTCTTCCACTAAGGCCCACTAAGGCCCATATACCTCCCGGGGGGGTTCCGGTAACCTCCCGGTAATCCGGTAAAATCCCAGTTTCACCCGGAACACTTCCGATATCCAAACATAGGCTTCCAATATATCAATCTTTATGTCTTGACCATTTCGAGACTCCTCGTCATGTCTGTGATCACATCCGGGACTCCGAAAAACCTTCGGTACATCAAAATGCATAAACTCATAATATAACTCTCATCGAAACCTTAAGCGTGAGGACCCTACGGGTTCGAGAACAATGTAGACATGACCGAGACACGTCTCCGGTCAATAACCAATAGCGGGACCTGGATGCCCATATTGGTTCCTACATATTCTACGAAGATCTTTTATCGGTCAGACCGCATAACAACATACGTTGTTCCCTTTGTCATCGGCATGTTACTTGCCCGAGATTCGATCGTCGGTATCCCATACCTAGTTCAATCTCGTTACCGGCAAGTCTCTTTACTCGTTCCGTAATACATCATCATGCTACTAACTCATTAGTTGCAATGCTTGCAAGGCTTCAGTGATGTGCATTACCGAGAGGGCCCAGAGATACCTCTCCGATAATCGGAGTGACAAATCCTAATCTCGAAATACGCCAACCCAACATGTACCTTTGGAGACACCTGTAGAGCTCCTTTATAATCACCCAGTTACGTTGTGACGTTTGGTAGCACACAAAGTGTTCCTCTGGCAAACGGGAGTTGCATAATCTCATAGTCATAGGAACATGTATAAGTCATGAAGAAAGCAATAGCAACATACTAAACGATCGGGTGCTAAGCTAATGGAATGGGTCATGTCAATCTGATCATTCAACTAATGATGTGATCCCGTTAATCAAATAACAACTCTTTGTCCATGGTTAGGAAACATAACCATCTTTGATTAACGAGCTAGTCAAGTAGAGGCATACTAGTGACACTCTGTTTGTCTATGTATTCACACATGTATTATGTTCCCGGTTAATACAATTCTAGCATGAATAATAAACTTTTATCATGATACAATGAAATAAATAATAACTTTTTATTGCCTCTAGGGTATATTTCCTTCAACGACGCGGAGCCGGGGAAGACACGACAGTGGATGCACACGCGGAGAGGAGTACGAGAGTTCACTGGTTCGGCTGCACTGCCATTGCTGCAGAATAACAGGGGGTGTGGGTGAGTGGAGGGATGGCCTGGCCAGCGGTGGGAGTAGTAGGGGGCGGTGAGGCCTCCGCGGCAGCACAGCCGGCCACGGGAGGCAGGAGCAGGCGGCATGACTGGCACTGCTTTGGGCGGCTGGAGCAAGAAGACCAGAGGTTGAAGAAGCACGACGGCCGTTGGATGGACATCGTACGGTCACTGCAGCTAGAATCATTTATATTGACTAAGTTGACAAAGCCCTTGATATGTCAACTTAGTAGGCCCACATGTCAGCTTCCGAAACGGTGTGCCCCAGATGTCAGGGGGAGGAATCATTTTTTGGGCGGGTGAAGCTAGAATATCCGAGATTGAAGAAGAAGCACGGCATCCGTTGGATGGACATCCAACAGCCACTGCTGCTAAAACCGTGTGTTGACTATAAGTTGACAAAGCCTTGCATACACGTCAACTCTGTTTTTTAGGGACGCGTCAACTTAGTAAGGCCAGAAGTGTGTGGCAGAGAACTTATAGCCTATTTGAGATTTGTAAAAATGTGTAGCCCATTTTTGAATTCTAATGGAATTTACTACAGCTCATTTACAGTTTGTTAAAAGTACAACCTATTTCAACCAACCGCTCAAAACAGAATTTAATAAAATTTCCCACATTTTGATGGGATCCGAAATATTTTTATCCTAAAATTTCTAGTCAGATTAAATACAATTTCAATATAAATTTATATTACGTAAAAATCCAACGAAACATTGCTCTCGCAATAATTAATGAAATTAAAATTTTCAATATTCAAAAATAATATTTTATAAAGTAATCACGTGTTTGGTGCATTTTTTTATAGTTACTGCCCAGTTTTTATAATTACATCTCATTTATTATTTCTTAAAGCCCATTTTCTTGTTAAGCCTAATGCATCTCTCCTAGGAAAGATTTGCAGCCCAGCGGGGCAGAGAATAACAACTTGACCCTGCCTGGGTATTCCTAAAAAAAGTATAGTTGGGCTAGCCATTTTCAGCTTGAAAAAAATTAATATCTGGGCTGGATATCTGGCCTGGGTTAGACGGGCCACAGCCCGCCCAGTTAATACCTTCAGCGATGTTTTCGTTGTTGTTCAGAGGAGAAAAATTAATATCTGGGCTAAACATCGAAAAACTTTGTAGTGCTCACACCTCAAAAACACAAATACTGCTTGAGCTGCTTGGTCCCAGCTGTCGGCCGCTTCTTGTGCAATTCTCTCATTTATGGAACTACATAGGTTAATAATGGTGTGGGACCATGATGTTAGGAAACCAGAAGGAAGCAAAATAAATTATAGTTATATATATATATATAATAAGGAGGCACTTGCATACGTGAGGCTATGGACCTGGTGGGTCCCCATTGTCATCCTCTCCAAGTAAAGTCATCTCCTCGCCCGCGCGCGCTTTTCGCCCGAAACAGTCAGCGCCGCCCTCCCCGCTTCCCGGTGCAGGCGATTGCTCCGCCTTCAAACGACACAAGTGTCGTCCGTCCATCCATCTGCCGTCCACATTAATGATACACGGTTGCCGAGGCGGCTACTCCGGCGCCACACGTCCGTCCCTCCGCCCGCCCACCATTGCTATATAAACTGCTGCGCCGGCCACAGCCGCAGTCATCCGCATCCGTTCCCTTTCTCCTGTCCACACCATTATTGCCCACCATGGCTTCCTCGCGCTCCAGCGCTCTTCGGGATGGGCGGACGACGGACCACAAGGATATGGCAGCCATTGCTGCCGACCGGCTGGCCGGCAGGCAGCCGGAGGACAACGACGTCCCAATGGAGAACATGGTAGTCGACGATCCGGTGCCAACCCCCTCCTCCGCGCCATCCTCGCCGGTGCATTGCACCATGACCATCGGCGAGGCCCGTGCCCAATATATGGACAGGGTGAGGCAGGTGCGTGAGGAGCAGTTTCGGGAGGCGTAGGCCGATGCCGCCTACAACCACCATCTCCTCGAGGAGCACCTGCAGGCGGAGGAGCAGATCGCCGCAGAGCGGGCGGAGCAGGAGGCGCTGCTCGACTCATACCGCTCCGCCCGCAAGGGCCGCCTCGAGCGCTGGCGGTACCACATGCAGGTGACGGAGGCTGCGGACGCCTACAAAGAAGCTAGCAAAGAGGGCGATGAAGCGGGCGAGGCGCTGTTTGGCGAGACCGAGGACGAGGCAGAGGACAATGCCGGCTCCAACGATTCCCCGCTCCGCTGGCGTCGACGAGGCCCTGCTCCGCCGAGGCCCCGCAGCGCCAACAACAAGGCAGAGGACACCGCCGGCTCCGCCGAGGCCCCGCCCCGCCAACAAAGAGGCAGAGGACACCACCGGCTCCGCCGAGGCCCCGCCCCACCAACAATGAGGCAGAGGACATCGTCGGCTTCGCCGAGGCTCCGCCCCGCTGCCAACGAGGCCGCGCCACACAGAAAACGAGGAAGAGTAGAACACGGTAGGTCGCCGCCGCTCGGGTCCAAGTAAGGCCACCGCTGCTACCCTCCGGTTGAAGCCAAGCTAGGCGGGTTGACCATTGACGGACGGTTAGCTTCTTGGCGGCGACGTGGAGTCGAAGAGCTGCGCTGGAGAAGAACGCTGCTTCTACTTAACTGCTGGTGCAGTTGGCTGACTGACACGTGGGCCCAACAGGCCACATGTCAGTTACACAACTGCACCTGCAGTTAAGTCACTGAAGCTTCTGTTCGGCTCAGCGGGACACAGGTGGGTAGCTTCGGTTAATTAATTATACCTCCAGCACACCCCTTTTTAGTTGAAAAATGTATGGAATGTAATGAAATCCGGCATGTTTATATGAAATCCGACCATGTATGAATGAATTTATTTCGATTAGTTCGAATTCCTGTATCACTGGCATTGGATGAACATGCAAAACAATACGTACTAGCATTATTCCCAGGGTGATCACCTCGTTTGCAGCAGTTTCACATGTACTCCCTCCGGTCCTTTCTAGTCTGCATACAAGTTTTGTCTGCAGTCAAAGTATCTCTACTTTGACCAATCTTATACAAAAAAAGTATGCACTTTCACAATGTGCAAAGTAAAAAGTAACAGAAGGAGTACAAAGAGTTTGAGCAGCTTTTTAGCGTTTCTGTACATTGCAATCAAACACACAGGCCTGGCAATTCATAGAGAACATTCAAAACAATCGATGATTATGCATCTCAGCGACTCACATGTTAGAGGCAATATTTACTTCACAACTAAAGAATAAAGAAAAAATTGATCGATGCTGCTGACAGCAAAGGGAGTCCCATTCGAAAATATCAAACGCATGTCTTGCTAAAATCAATGAGCAAAATTTGACAAGGTTGTCCCATTCCAAAATATCAAATGCCTACGATTGTGGAATGGGCAGGGTTTGCCATCAGTTCGGACATTGACATGGCACCTCGTGCTAAATAAACCAGCTGTTCTTTTTGTGCAGTTCCACCAAAATCAACCAAATTCGTGCGTAACTTGTATGATTTCTCCCTTATATGTTGCAACGCCTTGAACTTATCGACACCTCCTTTCTTGTGGTGGAAATGAATGATTCGATGTATTCATGAACATTTTGTGCAGTTCCCATTGAAATCAAGCTGAGCACCCCTGTTTGCACAAATACAAAAAAGTGATTAGTATAAAGCAAACTGTACTATGAATTGACAGTTTCAACAGGCACATACATGGTCCATGTAGAGCACACTATTAAAAAATGGAACTCACCAGAAAGAATCCTAAAACAACATTGTACTCGCGCATCACAACAAAAAGATGGAGATTTGTCAGTCCTTCTAAGCTGAAGTTAGTTTGGTCTTGTGGGGAGTAATGTAACCATCCTTCAACTGCTCCTTCTGATGAGAAGATAGACAGGGCTTCTTCATCCTGGCATAATCGGAACTATGTCACTTCACATACTCCATATTCTTCTTCAGAGGAAGATGATCCTGTTGTGCAAAGACAAGAGGACTACTAAATGCTAGCATCCCTGTTTGCTCGAAAAAAAGGAAATGAAATATTTAAAACAACACAGATGAAGTACTTCTCAAGGACAATACCACTTTTTCATGACAGTATCTAAACAGTAGCACAACACCAATAGAGATGACAAAGCTCAATCATATGGATGAAATCAGTGGGCGAGTACCAACCTTTGTCAGGAGGCTCATTGTGTAGAGCATACAGATGAAGCACTTCTCCGGAACCATCTGTTGCTATCTACGGTGGTGGCCATGCTTACTATATACTCCTCGATTAGTTTAATGTTTCCAACATCTTCTTGTGCAGTTCGACTAAAATATATGGTATCTTCAAAGAAGATCCCTGTTTGCACAAGTTGAGATAATTACATATTACACTAAGAGTGGCATCAAATCAGTGGCAAAACAATTGCTTGTTCCAGCCATAGCAATAAATTAAGATGCAAAACTATATCATTACTTGTGTCATCACAGTTCCAGTGCTTCATTACAACACCGAGAGTTGATTTTTGTTTTTCTTCCGCTTGTTCTTCCCCTTCATCACTTGGTTCAATAACAGACAAGCTTCGCCTTCAATGTAAGATTTGGTATGTCAATTAGGGAGCACAAGTATAGTACTAAACTTAATTTTCTGATGAAAGTGGCAAAATATAGGCCAGCAGTTGTGAAATATCCTTATCTTACCTCAATGGGATATTATGGTGCACATACAGATTGGAAGTCTTGTCTCCATTTGTGCAGTTCACTAAAATCAAGCAACATTATCATACAAGTAGCACAACATATGAAAGCACACTACATAATCATGTGAAAGAAGGCTAGTACTGACCTCTCATGATGCGGAATTCAAACAACTCACAAGAAGAAGATCTGAACCAAATTCGCCTTAACGGATAGGAAGTAAGATCTCCTCTTGTGTAGTTCCACTAAGATCAAGCAATCAAGCAATGTTGTCGGTGTGACATTTTGGTTGAACTGCACAAAACACTCTTAAAACAAAAGTGTTTTGTGCAGTGCAACAAAAGGTCACAATGGCAACGAGGTGAAGTAGATAACCTTGTTTACACAGAGGTGCAAAGGAAACAATTAGTGGTCAATAACGGTGGATGACACAGAAGCCAACAAAAAGAAGTATCTACCTTATCTAAATGGGAAAGAAAGCAAGAGTAGCATTTCTCAAACGGTGGCATTGATTAATATTAACATAGAGATTATATTAACAATAAAATTCATTAAACATGTAATTTGCTTTTAACTGTGGCATTGCATCAATTTTCCAGCGGCATTATTAGAGGGTGTTTGTTTACAGGGACATTTTGGTGTAGGGACTAAAAACACTCCGTGTCAGTCCCATCTAAACCAAACATGAGGGACTTTTAGGGACTAAAAGTGGGCATTTGGGACTAAAGAAAGAAGACCCCGAGGGAGTCTTTTTGGGACCTTTTCCAACAGTTGCCCCTGCCACGCATCCCACCTTGTCTCTATTAGTTCATTACTAGGGGTAACATGGTCTTTTAGCATGTCATTTAATAACCTCTAGTCCATGTTTAGTCCCTGGAACCAAGCAGGTAGGGACTAGGTAGTTTTTAACCAAACAGGGCCTTAGATTAACAACAGCTAATGAGTTGCACGGGACAGTGGACGCACCAGCACCATGTGCATCTACCGATGTACTGTGGTCATGCACAGTCTGTTGCAACAAAGAACAAACAACCAAGGAGCATATTTGTGTTGGTCCCAGTTTTTTTATCTTTAGACACCTTTCCCTGTGTGAGCGCAGCAAATCTAGTCCTGCTCAAACTCTACAGCCTTGTCCCTTCCTTTCCTTTTTGAACTAGTACTTTCGCCCCTTCCTTTCATCTTTGAACCATGTCCTAGATTCATGCGATACAACTTTCCCCACTACTTTCCCCCATTCCTTTCCTATTTGAACCACGTCCTAGATTCATGCTATACAACTTTCCCCCTTCATTTTCTCTTTGAACCACGTCCTAGATTCATGCTATATACAACTTTTCCCACTACTTTCCCCCACTCCTTTCCTCTTTGAACCACGTCCTAGATTCATGGTATACATGCAGCTAGAGCAATGCATGTGGAGTAAGTAAATTATACCTTAAGGTTCTTAGGGCGTGGTTCGGTGGGCGACGGGACGGCGGCAAAGAAGAAGGGGTCGGAGGCCCTCCCGCGCCGCTGGGTGGAAAGTGAACAGCTGCGTCGTTAGTCTCTCGTCGACGGCGACAACGTTAAGCCTCCTTCCCTTCCCGGCGGACGGATCCTGCCGGCTCTTTGAGCAGCAGTGAGGGGAGAGAGAGGCCAACAAAGTCTTGTTTAGATCTAGAGAGGGGCGAGAGAGTGTGAACAGAGCAACTACTCCCTCCGTTCCAAATTACTCGTTGAAGAAATGGATGTATCTAGAACTAAAATACATCTAGATACATCCATACCCGCGACAAGTAATTCGGAATGGAGGGAGAGGGCGAGAGAGTTTGAAGAGAGCACCTACAAGCGCTGAGGCTCCAGCGTGTATATATATACTGGAGAGAGAGTGTGAAGCGTGCAAACCCTAGAAAACATTTTGACCAGTCAAAGAATCCTCCTGGCATAAATTATGCTCAAGTGTAGTTATCGAACCCGAGACCTCAAGTTAGAATGTGCAACGGGACCAAGGTGTGTGTGTGTGTGTGTGTTTAACAGCATGTGTGTGTTAGAGAGAGCGACTGATCAACCTACTCCTACATAGAGATGTTGTGTAGTGTACGATTTTAGCCGCGAGAGTCGGTGCATCCTCTCGTTTCCGGGCGTGTCCGGTAGGGACATGCGGACATCTGCCACGCCCGCTCCTGACCAGCCTGGCCCACCCAAAGCCCCTCCATCGCCCGCGCGCGCTTCTCGCCCGAAACGGCCAGCGCCGCTCCAAAGAATCGGTGCCGCATTCATGCCTGGGCAGAGCGGACGCGACCTCTCACTGGCGTAAGAGTGATGGTTACTACTGGGTCTATGTGATTTGACGGCTCATTGGTCTTTATTACTGAGGTGGTAGGACTGCTGGATGTCCCACGCTTTCGGCGAAAGGAGGTACTACTACTAGATTACAATTTTCTCCATTCTTACAGTGGAGGCGTGCAAGAGTAGTGAAAACACGCAGGCTCAGTGATTACATGGCCCACCTCACACTATCACCGTGCGACACCTAACTCTTTACATAGTACTCCCTCCGTTCCTAAATATTACTAGATGAGTCCCTGCGCGTTGCCGCGGAACAGCGGTATATCTCTCTACGCAAAATTATCGATTTCATAGAACTAAAAAAAACTCTATAACCGCATGACAAATGTGGTAGCCAAACTAAATAAACTCCCATCATCATTTAGATCATCCCATGTAAGGAAAAAAGATCAGCCAACTCCTACTGCATAATGGGATTATATTTTTCTTTTTGACATGTTAATGGGACTTAAAAGCTCACTTACACGCATGCTACCGGTGCATGCTTGCATGCAGACATGTTGATGTGATTTAAAACCCACTCACATGCATGTGCCGCGGTATTTCTGCATGCTTGCATGTGGCTTAGTGAGGAGCCTCTCAACATCTAGATCAGACGGCTATTATGGACTGATTTACTTCATCTAACGGCTACATCAATTTTGATGATGTGGCTCAAGGAGAGGATAGAGAATTCCTAGTAGTGGGGGCTAGCTATTACTAGTACATAAGTCTTTGTAGAGACTCCACTACATACGGAACAAAATGAATGAATCTACACTTAAAATGCATCTATATACATCCGCATGTGGTTCATGGTGAAATCTCTACAAAGACTTATATTTAGGAATGGGGGAGACGGCATACTAAGCAAGCTTCTCCTCATTGTGCGAGTTGACGGGACACATCAAAAGTACTCCAGTGTATAGAGCCTTGCCTCTAAGGTAGGCCCCACATGGTTTACCTCTTTTTTTAACATAACACGTCAAGTCGCAATTTGTTTTTTCACCTGTGGTAGACGATCCTCCCTCCACCAAGTGGACAACCAGTACACGTGCCAAATTACCACATGGGCTACCTTTTTCGTACAGAAATGAGCTCCATAGTGTACCCGCGCGGGTGTGGTTGGGAAAGAGACGGGAGTACGTGCGCCGTGCATGCACCTCTTCTCTTCGTGCACGCCCCCCACCTACGTGGGTGTCTGTGAGAGATACAAACCGCGTTCGTGAGTGTTTTTTGTTTTGGGGTGGGGGGGGGGTGGGGGGTTGATTTCGTGAATTATTTGTGGGAATATGTGTCGATGACATCTCAAACAAAATTTTGCATGCAATGTGTGTGACATGGAGGCCTATCGATATCATACATAGAGGGTCGGGCAATCCACGAAAAGAGAGGGAGGGGTCATAGCTATCGATAGAGTCGAAGAGAGGATCAAGTGGGTGGGTGCGAGATCATGAAGAGAGCCATCGAAATTGTGTGTGTGTGCAAGTCAAAGATATAGGGCGACTGGCCTACCGGAACGTTAGAGGGCACATGTCAAGTTTGTGTGTGGCAGGGAGACATGACTAGAGCGCTCGATGTATCGGTGTGTGTGTGGGGGGGGGGAAGGGTAGGCAGAGGCCTAACTATAGAGGTAGAACGACTCGTATATGTGTTGAGAAGGAGAGACCCAACTATGTCTTGAGGGAGATCGGTCGACATCCATACATAACTGAAGGGCGGGAAATATGATGGGACAGAGAGAGAGAGAGAGAGAGGAGAGAGGGAGGGAGGGAGAGGTAGGGAGAGGGGTAGAGTGTTGGATGGGTGATGGAGTTGCTTCTCGAAGATGGTGAGAGAGGCCTACTAGACAAACTGAGGGTGGAACTGCAATGTTATCAATAAGAGTGGGGATGTGTTTCTGTGTGTGCCTGTGCGTGATAGATCTGTCGGGACGCATCCATGGATGATGAAGGGGAACCATGTGTTTGGTAAGCAAACCTAACTAGATCGGTAGATCAATTGTTGTTTGTCGGAGGAAGGGAGAGACACAACTAATGAGGTAGATCGATTGACGTGTGGGTAAAAACGAGTTATAAGGAACTAGCTAGCTATATGTATAGCGAGAGATCGGTCGGTGTACGTCCATTTGTTAGAGGCAAATAAGGCCCAGCGAGACGGATAAACAGAGAGAATGGAGCTAGGAGGTGGTGCGAGAGGCCCAACTACTAGCTAGATACGGGGAGGAGTGTGCGGTTGTGAGATCGATGAAAAGAGGGGCGAGAGTTTACACGTGTGTCTGACCGTATGAGAGACACGAGGCAAGGACACATAAAGGAGGAGATTGAAGGTGTGTGTGTATGTTGTAGGCAGGCATCGCTGGAGAGCTTTATCGATCGGTGTGTGTCGGAAAGGAGTTGTGGAGACTCTGGGAGAACGACCTAAAGAAAAAAAATGAATGTGCCCGGTGTATAGAATGCCGAGGGAGGGGAGGGCGAGGAGGGCGTGTGCATGCACGAGAGAAAGTTAGTGGTAGCTACAAAGGTTAGAGGATTGTGTGGGTGTAAGAGACTAACAAAGATCATAATTTGATATGAAAGCGGATTCATATATTTGAATAGGAGATCATAGTGTTTTAAACATTGCATGCATGAATATAGCGGTGATACACGTGCTATGCACATGTTATACCATAATGTGATAATGCATGGCGTTTGCAACTCACAGCTAAATGCTGAACAATCTAAACCATACTATACATCAAACAATCTCACGTTTTATTTGAATTTGTGATAATGTGTGGCGTTTGCAGCTTACAACTAAATATCGAACAATCTAAACAATACTATATATCAAACATTCTCACATTTTATTTGAATTTGTGGTAATGTGTGGTGTTTACAACTCACATCTAAATACTTGTAGGCGTAGGGGGCGGGGCACCATACATAATGTGATAAACACATTATACATATGAGATATGGTTTAGATTATGAAGATCTAGCTAGAGCTAGAAATGTAATGTGACTTGAAATCAAAATAAAGTGGATTCAAAAAATCTAGTTCGAGTTCATATAGTACACATAGTTCATATGTAACTCGAGACTAATCATGTGGTGTGCTGTGAAGATAATACACAAACGATGGTTTAACTTGACAATAATGATGATTGTAGATCTTATTAAAACAGAGAAACGAATTCAAATGCTTTGACTTCACAACAATCATTACCGTAGATCTTATTCAAATAGAGAAACAAATTCAAATTTAGTTCATATTAAAGCGGTAGTATATACGTTTGGAATGCACTAAAACATTCATTTGAGTAGTAGGTTGCATGCATTATACACGTAGCGAAATATTTTAATTGAACATAACATGAATTCAAAGTTTTGAATGACATTTGTAGTGCGCATTGATTTCGTACAGTACACGTTAGGCTTGTCCGGAAATTTCAACCCGCGCCTTGTTAGCCCGAAATATTTAAGATATATCTTTGTCTCGTTGTGCTCCGACAACTCCCTCCATCTCAACCCGCACCTTGCTATTCCGAAATTACAACGCGCGCGAAAACTCCCACCTCCTATGAAATCCCGACACGTGAAATGCCCGTGGTACCCCTGAACCGAAAGAACCGCCTCAAATCGGTGGGGGTACTTTCGTAACTTACCCCACATTTCGGACAAGCGCGTCTCTAAGCCATGGTTCCCCACTGCCATCCCATCCGCCCACCCATTCATACACCGAGGCCGCGAAAACCCGTGATGAAACCCCACACCCTGCTCCGTCCGCCACCCAGCCGGAGCCTCTTCCCCGACGACGTCGTCCACAGCAACACCTCGACGTCCCTCATCCACCGTACCGGATGAGGATCCGTCGTCGATCTCATCGTCCCGCCGGTTCAGCCACCCCGTCCTCCACTTCCAAGGAGCTGCCCCGATGTTCCCCTCGTCTTTTGCGCCACCTCCATTCCCACACCGCCATCTTCACCTGCACCACCGGAAGAGCATCATCATCACCATTTCCTCGGATGAAGCTGTAGCCTAATCGGCGCCACCAAAGAGGTTGTACACTAATCACCACATTTCCTTCTTGATTCGATCTCACGATGCTGCTGGCGCTCGGTCCCGAGCCGACACGGTGCGGCTCCATCCACGGCAGCGTCGCCAGCCACTTCCTCCACGGCATCGCTCCCTCGGCGGCGACGTCCACATCAGTAGGAGCTGCTGCTGCTTTAGCTCTCACTCGCGCTGCTGCTCTGCTCTTGCTCTCGGTCCCATGCCTGGTCTGCTCTTGCTATTGCTCTTGCTCGCGCTGCTGCTCTCGCTCTTGCTCTTGCTTGTGATGCTGCTCTCGCTCTTGCTCTTGCTTGCGATGCTGCTCCGATTTAGCTACACTTCAGTCGAGTGAATCGACTTTTGGGTCAGTCAATTTTCAGGGGGTGGGGGGCTGGGGGCTCGCCAGGGTGAAGGAAGAACCAGCCGCAGCGGGGAGGGGGGCTCGCCAGAGAGGTACCCCACTATCTATCTTAGGGTTCAGGATGGGGGCGGTGGTCGCCGGCAGTGGCGGGGCGTTGGCGGGGCGGTGGTGTGGGGATCGCCGAAGAAAAAGCTCAGCACGAGGGGGGGGGAGGGCTAGAGGGATGGTTGGGGCGGCGGCGGACCGGCGGTGGGGAGTGTTTTCGGGGTGGGCGGGGCGGCGCACCGCCGGCCGCGGGCGGTAGGGGGCTACTGTTTGGCCAGTGGTGGCTGGCGGCTCAGGGGGGTGGAGGTTGAAGGTGAACCGCAGGCCCTTGATTTCGTATCCAACGGCTGCAAAATCGACTGACCAGAGATGAAAAAGTCAGTCAACCGACGTGTAGCCTCACCTTGCTAGTGCGTTCAGTTTCGACAACAAAATTCAGTTTCGACAGTTAAGTTCAGAGATGAGCGGCTGATGTATTTTACATCTAGCACTTTGTGGTTGTGTATTTTACGTCATGTATTGGAGATGCTATTAGAATTCCACTCAGGTTAACGTTGTTCGTTGTCTCTCTTGTCCTGCTTTAGCCTCTGCGTCGTACAACTCATCGGAGCTGCTCCAACGACGAAACCCTCCATCACAGCGGAGCAGTACCTTGGGCTCCATCTCCAGACGCCTAAGATCTTCTTCCCCTCCTCCAACAGCAAAGTCAGCCGGAGCATCCTCACCGGCCAACCCAATCACGCTGAGATCGACATGGCTTCATCAAAGAGGTTGTACACTTGTTGCATCTATTTTTTACTCTGCATGTTATATAGATTGTCCACTGAGCACATGGATTTGTTCCTTTAGTGTCTCCTTGAAAGAAAAAACGTAGGAATTTTAATTTTCACTTGTCCTCCTTTTCAAATTCCTATTCATGAAGCACAAGACTAAGAGATAGTAGCATAATAGCATTATAACCGTACATTTTCTTGTGGTTTGACTTAATCTCACCATGCTTCTTTGCATCCTGTGATCTTCCAATTGTTGTGAATCAAACACCCAGATTGGCAGAAATCCTGTGTTTTTAAATTCTTTGTTTTGAATGTGCATTCCTATCCTATTCCTGTCTATTTCCCATCCCTGCATTGTTGGAATCCTCCAATTGAAACGAGCCCTTACAGAATTACTTCTCTTACAGATAGTTGTCAAAGAAAACCTTGCGTGGTTTGTCCCGCTCCTGCTGCGCCGCCGTCCACCCCAGCTCAGCTGCTCCAACGACAGAAGGGTCCAGCACAGCAGGGATCTGGCCTCCAGTCTGTCTTTCGCTCAGATCTTCTTCCCTGCCGCTGGCAGCCATGAAAACTACATTACCATCATCATCCGAGCAGATGACCTCGAGGACTACACGGGTCCGCAAGAGAGGTCACACTCTTTCGTGTCTGCTTACGTTATGCATCGCTTAATATTACATGCTACTTTATCGTCCTGTTCACCGATTAGACTCTGAGTCAGCTCCAAACTAATGGTCAAACTTGAGTTTTTAAATGGTTGTGGGGTACATATCGGGGCCGCTATCAATAGTATCTATCTACTATCTGGTTAATCTCCAGTGTATACTATGAGTTTCATGTTGGGTGGGAAACAAACAGTAAAGAAGCCATTATCTGTATTTTTTAACTGAAGCCATTATCTGCCTGCTATTATTGGTTTTGGGTCTATCCACAAGTTGCTACCATCACTCTGGATTTCTGCATGCACTCCTTACATAATCTCACTATGTTTTGTTCCAATGCATGACAGTTATTGTAAACAATGGAACTGAACATGTAGAGCAAAAGAGATGAGCCTTGCGTGGCAATAAAATTTCATGCAGACGTCGCTCCATGGTAGGTGCAAAGGCAGCCCCCCTCCACGCATTTCGGATTGTAATCAAAAGGAAGATATCTGTTCTGAGGGGGATTCAGAAGGAGAAGACAACTCCTATTTACCCCCTGAGGTCTTCGCTCTAACTTGGCATGCTGATGTTGGTTATATCATGCATATGGTGTCTTGCATTGCTTACTTTATACATCAAATATGTCATCTGCTTAGTTTAGACATCCTTTGTGCGAATGCTATGTGTTTAGTTTATTCATCGTTTATGTGAATTATGCAACGCCATCTTGTTTAGCCAGGCATCATATATGTGAATTTTGCAATGCCATCCTGCTTAGCCAGTCATCTTATATGTAAATTATATCAGGCCATCCTTTTTTCCGTTACATATTACATTTGTCAACAATGTTAGTACATTCAACTGCTCTTCGTGTGCATCAGCCATTTGACACGGTGATGGCAAATTCTGGAGAGAAAACAAGGTCTTCAGAGCAGACTATGCTATCTGACGAAGCGCATATCTCGCTGGTTACGGATAGCTCCTCAGAGGAGGATTCAGAGACAGATGACCAGTCCTATCCCCCCCGAGGTGTATGCTCTAACTTGGCAGGGTTATGTTGCTCATATCGTGCGTATGGTGTCTCGCATTGCTATGTCATTTGATTAGTTTAGACATGCTTTGTGTGAATGCCACCTGTTCAATGTCTAATTACCATATATGTGAATTATGCATTGCCATCTTGTTGCAAGACATTATATATGTGAATTATACAATGCTATCTTGTTGCAAAGGCATTATATATGTGAATTATGCAATGCCATGCTGTTTAGCTAATCATCATGTATGTGAATTATATCATGCTATCATTTTTTTGTATTACGTGTTCCATTTGTCGACATCATTTGTATATTCAACTACTCTTCCTGTGCATCAGCCATTTGAAGCGGTGATGGAAGTATCTGGAGTGAAAACAAGGTATTCAGAGCAGACAATGCTACCCGCTGAAGCAGCCATCTTGCTGGTTACAGAGAGCTCCTTAGAGGAGGATTCAGAGACTGATGACCAGTCCTATTTCCCCCCTGAGGTCATGCTCAAACTTGGCAGGGTTATATTACCCATGTCATGCATGTTGTCTTGCATTGCTTAGTTTTTACATCATATATGGATTGCCATCTGCTTACTTGCTTACTATATAAATCATATATTTGAATTATATCATGCCATCATGTTTACATAGTATATACACATCATCTATCTGAATTATGGCATGGCAACCCATTTAATAAAGACATCATATAGTTATATCATCTCATCCTGTTTAGTGTTACAGTCATCATATTTTGAATTATGGCATTCTATCCGTGAATGTGTGTGAATTATGGCATGCCAACCTATTTAGTAAACACATTATATAGTTATGCCATGTCATCCTGTTTACATAGTCTCATATTTTGAACTATGTCTTTCCATATTTTTTAGTTAGCCATCATAATGTGAAATTGTGTCATGCTATCCTGTTTAGTTAGCCATCATATATGTGAAATTGTGTCATGCTATCCTGTTTGGTTAGACAACATAAATATGAATTATTTCATGCCC
Source organism: Triticum urartu (assembly GCF_003073215.2). Classification (NCBI taxonomy): domain Eukaryota; kingdom Viridiplantae; phylum Streptophyta; class Magnoliopsida; order Poales; family Poaceae; genus Triticum; species Triticum urartu. The sequence continues at coordinate 75,193,028 of NC_053027.1, read as the reverse complement.
TCTTTTATTCCCCAATATCCATTGCACCTGTCTATCATACAATATCTATACTTTCAGTTACTTTTCTTGTTTATTAGCCATTTGAATTGGAGAGCGTGATGGTAGTATCTAAGGGAGTAACAACACGGTCTTCAGAAAAGACAATGCTCCCAGTTGATGTAGATAGAACCACGGTTGTACTTGCCCAAGGACCAGATCCACCACACATAACCCAGACTCTCGCAGATTGTACCCCTACCCAGTTGGACAGAGAACCAACTACAACCCTTCTAACCCCAACCCCGGCAGATAGTAACCCAGTTCTAGTTGACACAGCACCGTCTCCACCACAGAGCACCCAAACACGAGCAGTTAGTAAGGGAACTGCAGTGCCCAAAGCACGAGGACCACCACTCCGAATACCAACTCAACGCTTAAAGGAGAAGAAGATTTGTTCTCAGGTCAGGTTCTGTAGTTATGGTTCATACTCCTTTGCTCTTGCATTACTGTATTTACTCATACCAACTATTTTCAAATTTGAAGGATGGAATTGAAACTCCAATGGCGCAACAGGTATGTTTTAAACCTGTTTCTTTAACTGGTTTGCTGTTGTAACATGCTCTATGTTGATTTTAGTTTCAATTGAATAAACAGTTATGTTCTCATGTCATGCACATTACAAGTGTTGTTATTGCTCTATAGTTACCCACACTTATATTCTGTCTATTCTGCTTTTTCATGAACAAATATTATTTGAACGGTGTCTCTATCTTGATTTGGCAACAAAAACTAGAATGATATAGACCATAAAGTGACCATGGTACATAGATATATGTTTGTTTCATGCTGTTATCCTGTCCACTTTACTACTGAACTCATTTACCAAAATGAGTTCCATATACAACATGGTAAACATGTGATGTGTCTGCTTGTTTCTCTTTTAGAATGCAGACAAAATATTGGAGAACAGTACCGCGTTATCCAATGGTAAAGGAAGTAATGCAGATAAGGTTCAAGATAGTGAGACATCCCTGTTGGTCTCCAAGAAAGTTGATAAAAACTATCTTGACGACAGTGAGGGAACCCAAAAGTCCTGTCTTGATGTAGTGTTCGAGTTACAATCCACTACTGCTGGCACAAGCTCTTCGAACTCGCTACCTGAATCAGTTCGTCTTCTTGAGTCTCAACTTCAAGTTGAAAGACATTGATCAGATGTGCTGCGATAGGAAGCTGAAGGACTAAGGAAGTCCCTGCAGAATTCAGATGCATATTTTCTGGTGCAACAGCAAGTGCTGGAGGATTTAAGCGCCAAACAAGAGAAAGTTAATAAGCTTGCTAAGCATCTTGCCAGCATTATGGGTACCCAGGATATTGTTTCTTGAGATCTTTTGAAGTGGTTTCAGTTCTGGATTTGTTTTGCTGCGGCGTTTATTTGCGCTGGTCGCCAACTTTGACAACCAGTGTATATGATATGTTGCTTTGTTCCCTATATTTGCACTGGTGACAAACTTTGATGCCTAGTGGATGTAATATGTGTAATAGCCGTGATAGCCTAGCGTTAGTTGCTTGCTTATTTATTTCCTTGTTGTCTTATTTATTTGTTTGCTTGTAGTCATTGCAGTTCTTTTTTCGCGGTTAGCTAGTGGCTGCAATAACCAATTTTTTAAAACTAGGCCACAATAAACATGGGCTAATATTTACTGTAGTGACACTGGGCCTCCTACTGGCCGTAGAAACAGTGGGCCTTCTACAGGCTGTAGAAACAATGGGCCTTCTACGGGCCGTAGAAACAATGGGCCTTCTGCGGGCCGTATCATCAATGGGCCTTATACGGGCCGTATGATCAATTGGCCAAACATGGGCCAAACAGACCACATTATGGCCGTAAACGGGCTAGAGTGGGAATCGTCCGTTCATGGGCCGACCATAACGGGCCATCGTTAATAGGCCGTATTTGATGATGCTATGAAAACGGCCCAACGTATTAACGGACCACAAACGGGCCGACTGTAACCACAGGTTGAATTTGGCCCACAAGCAGAAAATGACAGTAACGGGCCGTAAGTAAATGAATGCTGGAAATGAGCCCAAGAATAAATGGGCTCTGAGAAGGCCGAAAGATAACATGCGCTGGAAACGGCCCAACGGAATAATGGGCCATTAATGGGTATAAAGTGATACACTGTTCATTACGGGCCAGTTTCACCATAGGCCGTTAATGGGTGTAAAGTGATACACTGTTCATTACGGGCCAGTTTCAGCACGGGCCGTTAATAGGCCAAGAGTTACATAGGGCCTCATATGGGCCAAAAGATGTCATGGGCCATACATGGGCCATAAGTGAAAACGGGATGGAATCATATTGGGTGGCCCAGATGACGCTACTAGGCCTAATTCGGATAGGGCGTAACGGGCCTTGGGTTAGCGGGCTGTAAATGGGCTATATGCGAACATGCCGTTAACAGGCTTTACATGGGCCGGCCCGCCACCTTTTGACCAAGTCAAACGGGCCGGCCTTTTCACAGGAATGGGCCTCTGTTGGGTCGTGCCATGTGTCAATGTATCATAGGCGCCTTCTGTCCAATGAGTGGATGACATATGTCCCAACGATGAGCCGACACGTGTTTCCTCCAGCCAATGATGATTTTACACGTGGAAAATCCCCATTGGTCGGGGCTGTTAACGGGTTATCGGATCCAAAACCCGACCCGATAACTTAATGGCGTTCCGTTACAGTGGATGCCACGTGTCGGTCACCCTTGACGAAAGCACTTCTGTGACGCGCGATTTATCATCATGGAAGTGGACACTTCTGTGATGATAATTTTGGTAATGTCATGGAACACTTCTACGACAGCACAGGTATGACTATCTTGATTCTGTCATAAAATCGTCATGGATGTACATGCATGACAGAAAATGCGACCTACTGTGACAAACACGTATCATCACGGAAGTGTATTTTTTTGTAGTGCTTCTTCTCCTACTTGGACTAGGAGAGGGGGAAACCTACTCCTACTAGGAGTAGGAATCCCTCCTTTGGGCGCGCCCCTTGTGGCCGGCCCTCCTCCTCCTTCCCTCCTTTATATACGGGGAGGGGGGCACCCCATAGACACACAAGTTGATCTTTAGTCGTGTGCGGTGCCCCCCTCCACAGTTTTCCACCTCGGTCATATTGTCGTAGTGCTTAGGCGAAGCCCTATGTCGGTAACTTCATCATCACTGTCAACACGCCGTCGTGCTGACGCAACTCACCCTCAGCCTCAACTGGATCAAGAGTACAAGGGACGTCACCGAGCTGAACGTGTGCAGATCTCAGGGGTGTCGTGCGTTCGGTACTTGATTGGTTGGATCGCGAAGACGTTCGACTACATCAACCGCGTTACTGAATGCTTCCGCTTTCGGTCTACGAGGGTACGTAGACACACTCTCCCCTCTCGTTTCTATGCATCCCCTAGATAGATCTTGCGTGATCGTAGGAAATATTTGAAATACTGCGTTCCCCGACAAGCACTAGCAGCAGGAGGAGCAGGAACAGAGGATGAGGGCGGAGCAGGCAATGGGCGAGAGCTGCCACCCTGATCCGACGACAAATTAGTTAATGGGGCTTCGTATCGCGTGGCGCGGGGCGGGGCTGGAGTGGGCTTTGGATGGGAGCACGTGGTGTGGTAACGTGGCTTGGGATGTCTCTAGCTCCCTCTCTGCAATGGCTTTTTGGCTTGGTGCCTGTGACCCTCTCTGACCTGCTCATGAAGGGAAGATGGAAGAGGGGGTTGGGGTTTTGTGGGCAGGTGGTGGAGCATGATAGATGTCAGTGTCCTCGTAGTACCTTGATGTCGTCCAATCTGTTCCCCGTCAACGACGTCCAGCTCATCGTCCAACCAGCACCACTAGTCTCTCTCTTCCTCTCTTTTTGTGTGGGAACACATCACTGCCCATCCTTGCACGTCCATGTATCCCCTCCTTTGCTTACTTAACCAAAACCACTCCTTGGGATGGCGAGTTAGAGAAACTCCAACACTTCGACCCATTTTGTCCGCCCACATCTGTTTGGGTCGGCGCAAACAAAAATGCTGGCCCAACGCCGACCCATTCTCAAAACGCATCCGCTTTGCGTCCGCACGGAATGATATGTCTCCAACGTATCTATAATTTATGAAGTATTCATGCCATGTTTACAACAATTTTATATGGTTTTGGTATGATTTGAATGAAACTAACATAGATTGACGTTGTTTTCAGCAGAACTACGGTTGTGTTGTTTTTTGTGCAGAAATAAAAGTTCTCCAAATGCAACGAAACTTTTTGACAATTTTTTTGGAACAAAAGAGGCACTAGAAGCTTCATGGGAGGACAAGAAGGCGAAGGAGGTGGCCACTACCCAGCAGGGCGCGCCCGAGGCCTTGGTCATGGCCTGGTGCCTAGTGGGCCCACCTTAGCCCATCTGACTGTGAGACTGACGCCAAAAAATCCTATAAATAGAGAAACCACCAAAGTAGCCCTAGAACTTCGCCTCCGCAACCGCACGCCTCTCTACCCTCAAAATACCATCTGGAGCCCTGTTCCAGCACCCTGCCAGAGGGGGAAATCATCACTTGAGGCCATCATGATCATCGGGCGGCCACCATGATGAGGAGAGAGTAGTTTACCCACGAGGCTAGGGGTATATACAAGTAGCTATGTGATGCACCGCGAGCTTTGTTAATATAGTTGGATCATATGGTGTTTTCTCCTCTCTATCTTGTTGTGATGAATTGAGTTTTTATCTTTGAGGTTTTATACGTCTCCAACGTATCTATAATTTTTGATTGTTCCATGCTATTATATTATCCTTTTAGGATGTTTTATATGCATTTATATGCTATTTTATATGATTTTTTGGACTAACCTATTAACCCAGAGCCCAGTGCCAGTTTCTATTTTTTTCCTTGTTTTTGAGTATTGTAGAAAAGGAAAACCAAACGGAGTCCAATTGACGTCCCAAATTTTGATGATTTTTTCTGGACCAAAAGAAGCCCCCGGAGTAAAAGAGTTGGGCCAGAAGAGTCCTGGGCTGCCCACGAGGGTGGGGGCGCGCCCACCCCCCTGGGCGTGGGCCCCTGCCTTGTGGACAACCCGGAGACCCCCCTGACATGAGACCAACGCCAAAAATTCCTATAAATACTGAAACCTCCAGAAAATAACCTAGATCGGGAGTTCCGCCGCCGCAAGCCTCTGTATCCACCGAAAACCAATCTAGACCCGTTCCGGCACCCTACCAAAGGGGGGATTCCTCTCTGGTGGCCATCTTCATCATCCCGACGATCTCCATGATGAGGAGGGAGTAGTTCACCCTCGGGGCTGAGGGTATGTACCAGTAACTATGTGTTTGATCTCTCTCTCTCTCTCGTGTTCTTGAGATGGTACGATCTTGATGTACCCCGAGCTTTGCTATTATAGTTGGATCTTATGATATTTCTCCCCCCTCTACTCTCTCGTGATGCATTGAGTTTTCCCTTTGAAGTTATGTTATTGGATTGAGCCTTTAAGGATTTGAGAACACTTGATGTATGTCTTGCATGTGCTTATCTGTGGTGACAATGGGATATTCACGTGATCCACTTGATGTATGTTTTGGTGATCAACTTGTGGGTTCCGCTCGTGAACTTATGCATAGGGGTTGGCACATGTTTTCGTCTTGACTCTCCGGTAGAAACTTTGGGGCACTCTTTGAAGTTCTATGTGTTGGTTGAATAGATGAATCTGAGATTGTTTGATGCATACCGTATAATCATACCCACGGATACTTGAGGTGACATTAGAGTATCTAGGTGATATTAGGGTTTTGGTTGATTTGTGTCTTAAGGTGTTATTCTAGTACGAACTCTATGATAGATTGAATGGAAAGAATAGCTTCGTGTTATTTTACTACGGACTCTTGAATAGATCGATCAGAAAGAATAACTTTGAGGTGGTTTCATACCCTACAATAATTTCTTCCTTTGTTCTCCACTATTAGTGACTTTGGAGTGACTCTTTGTTCACTAGTAGAAAAGAGGGCTTTGGTTCAGGCCGGGTCAGCCCATTAGTCCCGGTTCAGTCCAGAACCGGGACCCATGGGGGCATTGGTCCCGGTTCGTGAGGCCAAGGGCCTGCCGGGCCTCGTGGGGGCATTGGTCCCGGTTCGTCTGGCCCCTTTGGTCCCGGTTGGTGGGATGAACCGGGACCAATGGGCCTCGCTCCTGGCCCACCACCATTGGTCCCGGTTGGTGGCTTGAACTGGGACCACATGCTGCCCTTTAGTCCCGGTTCATGCCACGAACTGGGACCAATGAGGTGCCTATATATACCCCTCGCCCGCGAGCAGAGCACTCCAGTGCTCTGTTTTTCTCTGGCCGGCAAGGGGAGGGATTTGTGGTGCTCTATCTCACCTCCTATGCACATGAGGTGTTTGATGAAATGCCCGAGCCACACTTGTTAAGCTTTCTCCTCTCGAAGCTCGACCTCAAAGCTCCATTTTCCTCGAGATTTGTCTAGGTTTAGCGGCCTGTCACGTCCCATTCCCGTCTTCACCACCGTCGATCGCCCATGCCGATCTCGTCGCCGGCACCACCGTGGTAAGCCCTCTTGTTCTTTTCTTCTTTCTGAAAGAAAAAAAATTCTTACTTTAGATAGATACTTGTCTAATTTTCTTACTATTTTATTGCTTGTTATTATATAGTGTGATGGTTTTGGTATCTGCCCCTGTCGGCCCTCGTCCTGTCTATGATTCGGATGTGGTATATATTATCTTTTTATAACTATTTGGTTCATTTATTGTTTATGACAATTATGCCGACCAACGTGACATAGATTTTATTTATGTAGGAGGTAGTTGAACCAGAAATTCCAACCGACCCTATTGTCGAGAGGTTAAATTTAGTTGAAGAAGAAAACAATTACTTGAAGGAAAAAATAAAAAATTTGAGGAGGAGAAGATGATATTGGAGTTGCATGTTGCGGATGTCGTCGATGATCACAAGATCAAGATGGATGCAATGCGCTTGAAGATTAGAAAGATTAGAAAATATGCCATTCATACCGAGGCTTGGTATAATTATGCCGTTGGATCAATTGTTACCTTGGTTGCGATTATGATCGCATTTGTTTTCGCATTGAAATGTTTTAGATAGTTTCAATGTATGGTTTAATTAATTAGATGCTCTGGAGAGCTATATGTTGTTAGATGAGAACTATGTATGTACTTTGGTTTTAATGTGATGATGACCTTCTATTAATTTGGTCACTTAATTATCTATTCATGATGTTCTGTAATGGTTTTTGACACACTTAATTATATATAATGCACGCAGATGAACTGGCAATGGATGTACGGTGACAGACACACCTCCGAGTACATTAAGGGCGTGCATGATTTTCTCGAAGTGGCTGAGGCAAACAAGCAAAATGGTTTTATGTGTTGTCCATGCCCTAAATGTGGGAATATGAAGTCTTACTCTGACCGGAAAGTCCTTCACACCCACCTGCTTTACAATGGTTTCATGCCACACTATAATGTTTGGACGAGGCATGGAGAAATAGGGGTTATGATGGAAGACGGCGAAGAAGAAGAGGACGATGATAACTATGTGCCCCTGAATACGGTGATGCTGCAACGGGGGAAGCTGCTGAAGATCAAGAGGAACCAGACGATGTGCCCAATGATGTTGCAACGGGGGAAGCTGCTGAAGATCAAGAGGAACCAGACGATGTGCCCGATGATGATGATCTCCGCCGGGTCATTGTCGATGCAAGGACGCAATGCCAAAGTCAAAAGGAGAAGCTGAAGTTCGATCGCATGTTAGAGGATCACAAAAAAGGGTTGTACCCCAATTGCGAAGATGGCAACACAAAGCTCGGTACCGTACTGGAATTGCTGCAGCGGAAGGCAAAGAATGATGTGCCTGACAAAGGATTTGAGAAGCTACTGAAAATATTGAAGAAGAAGCTTCCAAAGGATAACAAATTACCCGACAGTACATACGCAACAAAGAAGGTCGTATGCCCTCTAGGATTGGAGGTGCAGAAGATACATGCATGCCCTAATGACTACATCCTCTACCGTGGTGCGTACAAGGATCTGAACGCATGCCCGGTATGCAGTGCATTGCGGTATAAGATTAGACGAGATGACCCTGGTGATGTTGACGGTGAGCCCCGCAGGAAGAGGGTTCCTGCGAAGGTGATGCGGTATGCTCCTATAATACCACGGTTGAAACGTCTATTCAGAAACGAAGAGCATGCCAAGTTGATGCGACGGCACAGTGAGGACCGTAAGAAAGACGGGAAGTTGAGAGCACCCGCTGACGGGTCGCAGTGGAGAAAAATCGAGAGAAAGTACTGGCCTGAGTTTGCAAGTGACCCAAGGAACGTATGGTTTGGTTTAAGCGCAGATGGCATTAATCCTTTCGGGGAGCAGAGCAGCAATCACAACACCTGGCCCGTGACTCTATGTATGTATAACCTTCCTCCTTGAATGTGCATGAAGCGGAAGTTCATTATGATGCCAGTTCTCATCCAAGGCCCTAAGCAACCCGGCAATGACATTGATGTGTTCCTAAGGCCATTAGTTGAAGAACTTTTACAGCTGTGGAATGGAAACGGTGTACGTATGTGGGATGAGCACAAACAGGAGGAATTTAACCTGCACGCATTGCTGTTTGTAACCATCAACGATTGGCCCGCTCTCAGTAACCTTTCAGGACAGACAAATCGGGGAATCCACGCATGCACGCACTGTTTAGATGAAACTGAAAGTATATACCTGGACAAATGCAGGAAGAATGTGTACCTGGGCCATCGTCGATTTCTTCTGACCAACCATCAATGTCGAAAGAAAGGCAAGAATTTCAAAGGCGAGGCAGATCACCAGAAGAAGCCCGCCATGCGTACCGGTGATCACGTACTTGCTATGGTCAATGATTTACACGTAATCTTTGGAAAGGGTCCCGGCGGACTAGCTGTTCTGAATGACGCTGAGGGACACGCACCCACGTGGAAGAAGAAATCTATATTTTGGGACCTACCCTACTGGAAAGACCTAGAGGTCCGCTCTTCAATCGACGTGATGCACGTGACGAAGAACCTTTGCGTGAACCTGCTAGGCTTCTTGGGCGTGTATGGGAAGACAAAATATACACCTGAGGCACGGGAGGACCTGCAACGTTTGCACGAAAAAGACGGCATGCCTCCGAAGCAGTATGAAGGTCCTGCCAGCTACGCTCTTACGAAAGAAGAGAAAGAAATCTTCTTTGAATGCCTGCTCAGTATGAAGGTCCCGACTGGCTTCTCGTCGAATATAAAGGGAATAATAAATATGCCAGAGAAAAAGTTCCAGAACCTAAAGTCTCATGACTGCCACGTGATTATGACGCAACTGCTTCCGGTTGCATTGAGGGGGCTTCTACCGGAAAACGTCCGATTAGCCATTGTGAAGCTATGTGCATTCCTCAATGCAATCTCTCAGAAGGTGATCGATCCAGAAATCGTACCAAGGCTAAGGAGTGATGTGGTGCAATGTCTTGTCAGTTTCGAGCTGGTGTTCCCACCATCCTTCTTCAATATCATGACGCACGTCCAAGTTCATCTAGTCGACGAGATTGTCATTCTGGGGCCAGTATTTCTACACAATATGTTCCCCTTTGAGAGGTTCATGAGAGTCCTAAAGAAATATGTCCATAACCGCGCTAGGCCAGAAGGAAGCATCTCCATGGGCCATCAAACATAGGATGTCATTGGGTTTTGTGTTGACTTCATTCCTGGTCTTAAGAAGATAGGTCTCCCTAAATCGTGGTATGAGGGGAGACTAACTGGAAAAGGCACGCTTGGAGGGGACTCAATGTTGGAAATATGCCCTAGAGGCAATAATAAATTGGTTATTATTATATTTCCTTGTTCATGATAATCGTTTATTATCCATGCTATAATTGTATTGATAGGAAACTCAGATGCATGTGTGGATACATAGACAACACCATGTCCCTAGTAAGCCTCTAGTTGACTAGCTCGTTGATCAATAGATGGTTATGGTTTCCTAACCATGGACATTGGATGTCGTTGATAACGGGATCACATCATTAGGAGAATGATGTGATGGACAAGACCCAATCCTAAGCATAGCACTAGATCGTGTAGTTCATATGCTATGGCTTTTCTAATGTCAAGAATCATTTCCTTAGACCATGAGATTGTGCAACTCCCGGATACCGTAGGAATGCTTTGGGTGTATCAAACGTCACAACGTAACTGGGTGACTATAAAGGTGCATTACAGGTATCTCCGAAAGTGTCTGTTGGGTTGGCACGAATCGAGACTGGGATTTGTCACTCCGTGTAAGCGGAGAGGTATCTCTGGGCCCACTCGGTAGGACATCATCATATGCGCAATGTGACCAAGGAGTTGATCACGGGATGATGTGTTACAGAACGAGTAAAGAGACTTGCCGGTAACGAGATTGAACAAGGTATAGGGATACCGACGATCGAATCTCGGGCAAGTACAATACCGCTGGACAAAGGGAATTGTATACGGGATTGATTGAGTCCTTAACATCGTGGTTCATCCGATGAGATCATCGTGGAACATGTGGGAGCCATCATGGGTATCCAGATCCCGCTGTTGGTTATTGACCGGAGAACGTCTCGGTCATGTCTGCATGTCTCCCGAACCCGTAGGGTCTACACACTTAAGGTTCGATGACGCTAGGGTTATAAAGGAAGCTTGTATGTGGTTACCGAATGTTGTTCGGAGTCCCGGATGAGATCCCGGACGTCACGAGGAGTTCCGGAATGGTCCGGAGGTAAAGATTTATATATAGGAAGTCCTGCTTCGGCCATCGGGACAAGTTTCGGGGTCATCGGTATTGTACCGGGACCACCGGAAGGGTCCCGGGGGCCCGCCGGGTGGGACCACCTACCCCGGGGGGCCACATGGGCTGTAGGGGGTGCGCCTTGGCCTACATGGGCCAAGGGCACCAGCCCCAAGAGGCCCATGCGCCTGGGAAACCCTAAAGGAAGAGTCCCAGCAGGGGAAGGCACCTCCTAGGTGCCTTGGGGGGGGAGGACTCCTCCCCTGGCCGCCGCCCCCTTGGAGATTGGATCTCCTAGGGGCTGGCGCACCCCCCCTTGGGATCCCTATATATAGTGGGGTAGGAGGGCCTCTCAAACACACCTTATGCCTTTGGTGCAGCCCCTCCCTCTCTCCTAAGTCCTTCTCCTCTCCCGTGGTGCTTGGCGAAGCCCTGCAGGATTGCCACGCTCCTCCACCACGACCACGCCGTTGTGCTGCTGCTGGATGGAGTCTTCCTCAACCTCTCCCTCTCTCCTTGCTGGATCAAGGCGTGGGAGACGTCACCGGGCTGTACGTGTGTTGAACGCGGAGGTGCCGTCCGTTCGGCACTAGGATCATCGGTGATCTGAATCACGACGAGTACGACTCCATCAACCCCGTTCACTTGAACGCTTCCGCTTAGCGATCTACAAGGGTATGTAGATGCACTCTCCGTCCCCTCGTTGCTGGTCTCTCCATAGATAGATCTTGGTGACACGCAGGAAAATTTTGAATTTCTGCTACGTTCCCCAACAGTGGTATCAGAGCTAGGTCTATGCGTAGTTTCTATGCACGAGTAGAACACAAAGTAGTTGTGGGCGTTGATTTTGTTCAATATGCTTGCCGTTACTAGTCTTATCTTGATTCGGCGGCATCGTGGGATGAAGCGGCCCGGACCAACCTTACACGTACTCTTACGTGAGACCGGTTCCACCGACAAACATGCACTAGTTGCATAAGGTGGCTGGCGGGTGTCTGTCTCTCCCACTTTAGTCGGATCGGATTCGATGAACAGGGTCCTTATGAAGGGTAAATAGCAATTGGCATATCACGTTGTGGTCTTTGCGTAGGTAAGAAACATTCTTGCTAGAAACCCATAGCAGCCACGTAAAACATGCAAACAACAATTAGAGGACGTCTAACTTGTTTTTGCAGGGTATGCTATGTGATGTGATATGGCCAAAAGGATCTGATGAATGATATATGTGATGTATGAGATTGATCATGTTCTTGTCAAGGGAATCACGACTTACATGTCGATGATGAGACAACTTCAAGAAGACACGATGATGGAGATCATGATGATGGAGATCATGGTGTCATACCGGTGACAAGATGATCATGGAGCCCCAAGATGGAGATCAAAGGAGCTATATGATATTGGCCATATCATGTCACCATTATTTGATTGCATGTGATGTTTATCATGTTTATACATCTTATTTGCTTAGAACGACGGTAGTAAATAAGATGATCCCTCATTAAAATTTCAAGAAGTGTTCTCCCCTAACTGTGCACCGTTGCTACAGTTCGTCGTTTCGAAGCAAGCCGTGATGATCGGGTGTGATAGATCCTTACGTTCACATACAACGGGTGTAAGACAGTTTTACACAGCAAAACACTTAGGGTTAACTTGACGAGCCTAGCATGTACAGACATGGCCTCGGAACACAGAAGACCGAAAGGTCGAGCATGAGTCGTATAGAAGATATGATCAACATGAAGATGTTCACCGACGTTAACTTGTCCGTCTCACGTGATGATCGGACACGGGCTAGTTGACTCGGATCATGCAATCACTTAGATGACTAGAGGGATGTCTATCTGAGTGGGAGTTCATAAGATGAACTTAATTATCCTGAACATAGTCAAAAGGTTTTTGCAAATTATGTCGTAGCTCGCGCTTTAGTTCTACTGTTTAGATATGTTCCTAGAGAAAATTTAGTTGAAAGTTGATAGTAGCAATTATGCGGACTAGGTCCGTAAACTGAGGATTGTCCTCATTGCTTCTCAGAAGGCTTATGTCCTTAATGCACCGCTTAGTGTGCTGAATCTCGAACGTTGTTTGTGGATGTTGCGAACATCTGACATACACATTTTGATAACTACGTGATAGTTCAGTTAAACGGTTTAGAGTTGACGCACCAAAGACATTTTGAAACGTCGCAAAACATATGAGATGTTTTGAGGGCTGAAATTGGGATTTCAGGCTCGTGCCCACGTCAAGAGGTATAAGACCTCCGATGATTCTCTTAGCCTGCAAACTAAGGGAGAAAAGCTCAATTGTTGAGCTTGTGCTCAGATTGTCTGAGTACAACAATCATTTGAATCGAGTGGGAGTTGATCTTCCAGATGGGATAGTGATGTTTCTCCGAAGTCATTACCACCAAGCTGCTAGAGCTTCGTGATGAACTATAATAATATCAGGGACATATACGATGATCCTTGAGATATTCGCGATGTTTGACACCGCGAAAGTAGAAATCAAGAAGGAGCATCAATTGTTGATGGTTAGTGAAACCACTAGTTTCAAGGAGGTCAAGGGCAAGAAGGGGTACTTCATGACACGACAATTCAGCTGCTGCTCTAGTGAAGAAACCCAAGGTTGAACCCAAACCCGAGACTAAGTGCTTCTGTAATAAGGGGAACAGCCATTGGAGCAGAATTACCCTAGATACTTAGTAGATGAGAAGGGTGGCAAGGTCGATAGAAGTATATTGGATATACATTGTGTTGATGTGTACTTTACTAGTACTCCTAGTAGCACCAGGGTATTAGATACCGGTTCGGTTGCTAAATGTTAGTAACTCGAAATAAAAGCTACGGAATAAACGGAGACTAGCTAAAGGTGAGCTGACGATATGTGTTGGAAGTGTTCTCAATGTTGATATGATCAAGCGTCGCACGCTCCCTCTACCATCGAGATTAGTGTTTGCGTTGAGCATAGACATGATTGGATTATGTCTATCGCAATACGGTTATTCATTTAAGGAGAATAATGGTTACTCTGTTTATTTGAATAATACCTTCAATGGTCTTACACCTAAAATGAATGGTTTATTGAATCTCGATCGTAGTGATACACATGTTCATGCCAAAAGATAGTAATAATAGTACCACCTACTTGTGGTACTGCCACTTAAGTCATATATGGTATAAAACGCATGAAGAAGCTCCATGTTGATGGATCTTTGGGCTCACTCGTTTTTGAAAAGTTTGAGACATGCGAACCATGTCTATTGGTGTATATGCATGAAGAAACTCCATGCAAATGGACCGTTTGGACTCACTTGATTTTGAATCACTTGAGACATGCAAATCATACCACATGGGCAAGATGACTGAAAGCCTCGGTTTCAGTAAAATGGAACTAGAAAGCAACTTGTTGGAAGTAATACATTTTGATGTGTGCAGTCCAATGAGTGCTGAGGCGTGTAGTGGATATCGTTATGTTCTTACTTCACAGATGACTTGAGTAGATGTTGAGTATATTTACTTGATGAATCACGAGTCTGAATTATTGAAAGGTTCAAGTAATTTCAGGGTGAAGTTGAAAGATCGTCGTGACAAGAGGATAAAATATCTATGATATGATCATAGAGATGAATATCTGAATTACGAGTTTGGCACAGAATTAAGACATTGTGGAAATTGTTTCACAACTAATACAGCCTGGAACACCATAGTGTGATGGTGTGTCCGAACATCATAACTGCACCCTATTGGATATGATGCATACCATGATGTCTCTTATCGAATTACCACAATAATTTATGGGTTAAGCATTAGAGACAACCACATTCACTTTAAATAGGGCACCACATAATTCTGATGAGATGACACCATATGAACTATGGTTTAGAGAAACCTAAGCTGTCATTTCTTAAAAGTTTGGGACTGCGACGCTTATGTGAAAAAGTTTCAGGCTGATAAGCTCGAACCTAAAGCGGATAAATGCATCTTCATAGGACACCCGAAACAGTTGGGTATACCTCCTGTCTCAGATCCGAAAGCAATAAAGGATTGTTTCTAGAATCGGGTCCTTTCTCGAGGAAAAGTTTCTCGCGAAAGAATTGAGTGGGAGGATGGTGGAGACTTGATGAGGTTATTGAACCGTCACTTCAACTAGTGTATAGCAGGGCACAAAGAGTTGTTCCTGTGGCACCTACACCAATTGAAGTGGAAGCTTATGATATTGATCATGAGACTTCGGATCAAGTCACTCCCAAACCTCGTGGGATGACAAGGATGCGCACTACTTCAGAGTGGTACGTAATCCTGTCTTGGAAGTCATGTTGCTAGACAACAATGAACCTACGAGCTATGGAGAAGCGATGGTGGGCCTGGATTCCGATAAATGGCTTGAGGCCATATAATCCGAGAGAGGATCCATGTATGAAAACAAAGTGTAGACTTTGGAAGAACTACTTGATGGTCGTAAGGCTGTTGAGTGTAGATGGATTTTAAAAGGAAGACGGACAATGATGGTAAATGTCACCATTAAGAAAGCTCGACTTGTCGTTAAGATGTTTTCTGACAAGTTCAAGGAGTTGACTACGGTGAGACTTTCTCACTCGTAGCGATGCTAAGAGTCTGTTGGAATTATATTAGCGATTACTGCATTATTTATGAAATCTTGCAGATAGGATGTCAAAACATTGTTTCCTCGACGATTTTGTTGAGGAAAGGTTGTATGTGATACAACCGAAAGGTTTTGTCAATCCTGAAAAAATGCTAATAAGGATGCAAGGCTCCAGCAATCCTTCTGAGGACTGGAGTGAGCATCTCGGAGTTGGAATGTACACTTGATGAGATGATCAAAGATTTTGGGTTTATACAAAGTTTATGAGAAACTTGTATTTCCAAAGAAGTGAGTGGGAGCACTATAGAATTTCTGATGAGTATATGTTTTAACATATTGTTGATCGGAAATGACGTGGAATTTCTGGAAAGCATATAGGGTTATTTGGAAAGTGTTTTCAATGGAAAGCCTGGATTAAGCTATTTGAACATTGAGCATCAAGATCTATAAGGATAGATCAAAACGCTTAATAGTACTTTCAAATGAGCACATTCCTTGACATGATCTTGAAGGTGTTCAAGATGGATCAGTCAAAGAAGGAGTTCTTGCCTGAGTTGTAAGGTATGAAGTTAAGACTTAAAGCTCGACCACGGCAGAATAGAGAGAAAGGACGAAGGTCGTCCCCTATGCTTAAGACATAGGCTCTACAGTATGCTATGCTGTGTACCGCACCTGAAGTGTGCCTTGCCATGAGTCAGTCAAGGGGTACAAGAGTGATCCAAGAATGGATCACAGTACAGCGGTCAAAGTTATCCTTAGTAACTAGTGGACTAAGGAATTTTCTCGATTATGGAGGTGGTAAAAGAGTTCGTCGTAAAGAGTTACGTCGATGCAAGCTCAACATCTATCCGGATAGCTCTGAGTAGAGATACCGGATACATATAATGGAGCAACAATTTAGAATAGCTCCAAGTAGAACAGTTATTTGGATTAGCTCCAAATAGAACGTGGTAGCTGCATCTAGGAGATGACATAGAGATTTGTGAAGCACACACGGATCTGAAAGGTTCAGACCCGTTGACTAAAACCTCTCTCACAAGCAACATGATCAAACCCAGAACTCATTGAGTGTTGATCACATAGTGATGTGAACTAGATTATTGACTCTAGTAAACTCTTTGGATGTTGGTTACATGGCGATGTGACCTGTGAGTGTTAATCACATGGCGATGTGAACTAGATTATTGACTCTAGTGCAAGTGGGAGACTGTTGGAAATATGCCCTAGAGGCAATAATAAATTGGTTATTATTATATTTCCTTGTTCATGATAATCGTTTATTATCCATGCTATAATTGTATTGATAGGAAACTCAGATACATGTGTGGATACATAGACAACACCATGTCCCTAGTAAGCCTCTAGTTGACTAGCTCGTTGATCAATAGATGGTTACAGTTTCCTAACCATGGACATTGGATGTCGTTGATAACAGGATCACATCATTAGGAGAATGATGTGATGGACAAGACCCAATCCTAAGCATAGCACTAGATCGTGTAGTTCATATGCTATGGCTTTTCTAATGTCAAGTATCATTTCCTTAGACCATGAGATTGTGCAACTCCCGGATACCGTAGGAATGCTTTGGGTGTATCAAACGTCACAACGTAACTGGGTGACTATAAAGGTGCATTACAGGTATCTCCAAAAGTGTCTGTTGGGTTGGCACGAATCGAGACTGGGATTTGTCACTCCGTGTAAGCGGAGAGGTATCTCTGGGCCCACTCGGTAGGACATCATCATATGTGCAATGTGACCAAGGAGTTGATCACGGGATGATGTACACGGAACGAGTAAAGAGACTTGCCGGTAACGAGATTGAACAAGGTATAGGGATACCGACGATCGAATCTCGGGCAAGTACAATACCGCTGGACAAAGGGAATTGTATACGGGATTGATTGAGTCCTTGACATCGTGGTTCATCCGATGAGATCATAGTGGAACATGTGGGAGCCATCATGGGTATCCAGATCCCGCTGTTGGTTATTGACCGGAGAACGTCTCGGTCATGTCTGCATGTCTCCCGAACCCGTAGGGTCTACACACTTAAGGTTCGATGACGCTAGGGTTATAAAGGAAGCTTGTATGTGGTTACCGAATGTTGTTCGGAGTCTCGGATGAGATCCTGGACGTCACGAGGAGTTCCGGAATGGTCCGGAGGTAAAGATTTATATAAAGTCCTGCTTCGGCCATCGGGACAAGTTTCGGGGTCATCGGTATTGTACCGGGACCACCGGAAGGGTCCCGGGGGCCCGCCGGGTGGGACCACCTACCCCGGGGGGCCACATGGGCTGTAGGGGGTGCGCCTTGGCCTACATGGGCCAAGGGCACCAGCCCCAAGAGGCCCATGCGCCTGGGAAACCCTAAAGGAAGAGTCCCAGCAGGGGAAGGCACCTCCTAGGTGCCTTGGGGGGGGAGGACTCCTCCCCTGGCCGCCGCCCCCTTGGAGATTGGATCTCCTAGGGGCTGGCGCACCCCCCCTTGGGATCCCTATATATAGTGGGGTAGGAGGGCCTCTCAAACACACCTTATGCCTTTGGTGCAGCCCCTCCCTCTCTCCCAAGTTCCTTCTCCTCTCCCGTGGTGCTTGGCGAAGCCCTGCAGGATTGCCACGCTCCTCCACCACCACCACGCCGTTGTGCTGCTGCTGGATGGAGTCTTCCTCAACCTCTCCCTCTCTCCTTGCTGGATCAAGGCGTGGGAGACGTCACCGGGCTGTACGTGTGTTGAACGCGGAGGTGCCGTCCGTTCGGCACTGATCATCGGTGATTTGGATCACGACGAGTACGACTCCATCAACCCCGTTCACTTGAACGCTTCCGCTTAGCGATCTACAAGGGTATGTAGATGCACTCTCCTTCCCCTCGTTGCTGGTCTCTCCATAGATAGATCTTGGTGACACGTAGGAAAATTTTGAATTTCTGCTACGTTCCCCAACAGTGGCATCATGAGCTAGGTCTATGCGTAGTTCTATGCACGAGTAGAACACAAAGTAGTTGTGGGCGTTGATTTTGTTCAATATGCTTGCCGTTACTAGTCTTATCTTGATTCGGCGGCATTGTGGGATGAAGCGGCCCGGACCGACCTTACACGTACTCTACGTGAGACTGGTTCCACCGACTGACATGCACTATGCATAAGGTGGCTGGCGGGTGTCTGTCTCTCCCACTTTAGTCGGATCGGATTCGATGAAAAGGGTCCTTATGAAGGTAAATAGCAATTGGCATATCACGTTGTGGTTTTGCGTAGGTAAGAAACGTTCTTGCTAGAAACCCATAGCAGCCACGTAAAACATGCAAACAACAATTAGAGGACGTCTAACTTGTTTTTGCAGGGTATGCTATGTGATGTGATATGGCCAAAAGGATGTGATGAATGATATATGTGATGTATGAGATTGATCATGTTCTTGTAAGGGAATCACGACTTGCATGTCGATGACGAGACAACTTCAAGAAGACACGATGATGGAGATCATGATGATGGAGATCATGGTGTCATGCCGGTGACAAGGATGATCATGGAGCCCCAAGATGGAGATCAAAGGAGCTATATGATATTGGCCATATCATGTCACTTATTTGATTGCATGTGATGTTTATCATGTTTATACATCTTATTTGCTTAGAACGACGGTAGTAAATAAGATGATCCCTCATTAAAAATTTCAAGAAGTGTTCTCCCCTAACTGTGCACCGTTGCTACAGTTCGTCGTTTCGAAGCACCACCGTGATGATCGGGTGTGATAGATCCTTACGTTCACATACAACGGGTGTAAGACAGTTTTACACAGCAAAACACTTAGGGTTAACTTGACGAGCCTAGCATGTACAGACATGGCCTCGGAACACAGAAGACCGAAAGGTCGAGCATGAGTCGTATAGAAGATATGATCAACATGAAGATGTTCACTGACGTTAACTAGTCCGTCTCACGTGATGATCAGACACGGGCTAGTTGACTCGGATCATGTAATCACTTAGATGACTAGAGGGATGTCTATCTGAGTGGGAGTTCATAAGATGAACTTAATTATCCTGAACATAGTCAAAAGGTTTTTGCAAATTATGTCGTAGCTCGCGCTTTAGTTCTACTGTTTAGATATGTTCCTAGAGAAAATTTAGTTGAAAGTTGATAGTAGCAATTATGCGGACTAGGTCCGTAAACTGAGGATTGTCCTCATTGCTTCTCAGAAGGCTTATGTCCTTAATGCACCGCTCAGTGTGCTGAATCTCGAACGTTGTTTGTGGTTGTTGCGAACATCTGACATACACATTTTGATAACTACGTGATAGTTCAGTTAAACGGTTTAGAGTTGACGCACCAAAGACGTTTTGAAACGTCGCAAAACATATGAGATGTTTTGAGGGCTGAAATTGGGAGTCCTAAGGCTAAGGAGTGATGTGGTGCAATGTCTTGTCAGTTTCGAGCTGGTGTTCCCACCATCCTTCTTCAATATCATGACGCACGTCCAAGTTCATCTAGTCGACGAGATTGTCATTCTGGGGCCAGTATTTCTACACAATATGTTCCCCTTTGAGAGGTTCATGGGAGTCCTAAAGAAATATGTCCATAACCGCGCTAGGCCAGAAGGAAGCATCTCCATGGGCCATCAAACATAGGATGTCATTGGGTTTTGTGTTGACTTCATTCCTGGCCTTAAGAAGATAGGTCTCCCTAAATCGTGGTATGAGGGGAGACTAACTGGAAAAGGCATGCTTGGAGGGGACTCAATAATATGCAGGGACGGATATTCTTGGTCTCAAGCACACTACACAGTTCTACAGAACTCTACCTTGGTGACCCTGTATGTCGATGAACACAAGAACAGTCTGCGCTCCAAACACCCGGAGCAGTGCAACGACTGGATTACATGTGAACACATCAAGACTTTCCGCAGTTGGTTGGAAACACGTCTCAGAGGTGACAACACTATTTGTGATGAGCTGTACTTGTTGTCTAGGGGACCATCTTTGACTGTATTGACTTACAAAGGATACGAGATAAATGAGAATACATTTTACACGATCGCCCAAGATCAAAAGAGCACCAACCAAAACAGCGGTGTCCGCTTTGATGCAGCAACCGAGAGGGGAAAGGACACATATTATGGTTACATAGTGGACATATGGGAACTTGACTATGGACATGATTTTAAGGTCCCTTTGTTTAAGTGCCAATGGGTCAATCTGTCAGGAGGTGGGGTACAGGTAGACCCACAGTACGGAATGACAACAGTGGATCTAAAAAATCTTGGGTACACTAACGAACCGTTTGTCCTAGCCAATGATGTGGCACATGTTATCTATGTGAAGGATATGTCTACCAAACCGAGAAAAAGAAAAGATAAGGAAGAGAATACATCATACGTTGAGCCAAAGCGCCACATAGTTCTTTCAGGAAAAAGGGACATCGTGGGAGTGGAGGGCAAGACAGACATGTCTGAAGATTATGAAAAGTTTCATGAAATTTCTCCCTTCAAAGTCAAGGCTGACCCAAGCATCCTGATAAACGATGAAGATTATCCATGGTTACGGTGCAATAAGCAAATGACACAAGCGAAGAAAAAGTGAAGACTTTCTCCTGCAACTATTATGATGATACCATGCCAACTTTGTAACAGACGAGTATGATACCATTGTCCGTTTTGTACATGCACATGCTATGTGGGTGAAATTATGATACCATGCCAACTTTCAACTTTTTCAGAGTTCACTTGAAATGCTTTAATGTCTTATGGTTCGGCCCTGTAATACCATTATTCAAATTTTAACTATTCAAATTTGAAAACTAATGGCACTAACAGAAAGTTTATAATTTTTCTGACCTAAAAGCAAAAGGAATTAAAAAATAAAGCAAAAAACAAAAGAAAATAAATAATGCAAAAAACAAAACAAAAAAAACTGGAAAAAAAAACTATTTTTATAATAAAGTTAATCACAAACTTGTGATTCACACAAATTTCAAAGAATTCAAATTTAACTACTCAAATTTGAAAACTAATGGCACTAACAGAAAGTTTATAATTTTTCTAAAACTAATGACACTAACAGAAAGTTTATAATTTTTCTGACCTAAAAGCAAAAAGAATTAAAAAATAAAGCAAAAAATAAAAGAAAATAAATAATGCAAAAAACAAAACAAAAAAACTGGAAAAAAACTATTTTTATAGTAAAGTTAATCACAAACTTGTGATTCACACAAATATCAAAGAATTCAAATTTGAAAACTAATGGAACTAACATAAAGTTTATAATTTTTGTGACCTAAAAGAAAAATAATTAAAAATAAACTTTAATAAAATAAATAAAAATAGCAACATTAAGTATTTAGTTGTAAGTAGAAACAAAATAAAATAAATAAAGCAACAAAGAAAACAAAAAAGTGCCACCTACTGGGCCCCCACGGCCTGAATATGACTAGAAACCCTACCATGGGCCAGGATTCAGGCCCGCAGGTGGCCCAGTAGGCCCACAGGCACACAGCGTATGGTTAGGCCCGAAAGCCTACAATTGAGAGGAGCTCGAGAGGGTGGGCGCAGCAGCGCTTATAAACCACTCTCGAGCTCTCTCAGCTAGCGAGGTGGTACTAAACTTTTGACGCAGGGCAGCACAAGGCCTTTGGTCCCGGTTTGTGGCACCAACCGGGACCAATGCGCCTCGCCCCTGGCCAATGACCATTAGTCTCGGTTTGTGCCACAAACCGGGACTAAAGGGTTGGTCCTCGTTGCGGTCAGAGTTTAGTCCCACCTCGCCAACCGAAGGGCGCTCACACCGGTTTATAAGCCCTTCCCTCTCTTCCTTGTTGAGCTCCTCTCAAAGTGAAAATAGGTACCCTTATACAGGAAATTTGACCTAAATTCAGAGTGAATTTCTCTGAAATTCATAGAAATTTACTATGAATTTAGGTTGAATTTTCTCTATAAGCGCATCTATGCTCATTTTTTAGTAAAGTTAATCACAAACTTGTGATTCACACAAATTTCAAAGAATTCAAATTTTAACTATTCAAATTTGAAAACAAATGGCACTAACAGAAAGTTTATAATTTTTCTAAAACTAATGGCACTAACAAAAAGTTTATAATTTTTCTGACCTAAAAGCAAAAAGAGTTAAAAAATAAAGCAAAAAACAAAAGAAAATAAATAATGCAAAAAACAAAACAAAAAACTGGAAAAAACTATTTTTATAATAAAGTTAATCACAAACTTGTGATTCACACAAATTTCAGAGAATTCAAATTTTAACTATTCAAATTTGAAAACTAATGGCACTAACAGAAAGTCTATAATTTTTCTAAAACTAATGGCACTAATAGAAAGTTTATAATTTTTCTGACCTAAAAGCAAAAAGAATTAAAAAATAAAGCAAAAAATAAAAGAAAATAAATAATGCAAAAAACAAAACAAAAAACTAGAAAAAACTGTTTTTTAGTAAAGTTAATCACAAACTTGTGATTCACACAAATATCAAAGAATTCAAATTTTAACTATTCAAAATTGAAAACTAATGGCACTAACAGAAAGTTTATAATTTTTGTGACATAAAAAAATAATTAAAAATAAACTTTAATAAAATAAATAAAAATAGCTACAATAAGTATTTAGTTGTAAGTAGAAACAAAATAAAATAAATAAAGCAACAAAGAAAACAAAAAAGTGCCACCTACTGGGCCCCCACGGCCTGAATACGACTAGAAACCCTACCAAGGGCCAGGATTTAGGCCCGCAAGTGGCCCAGTAGGCCCACAGGCACACAATATATGGTTAGGCCCGAAAGCCTACAATTGAGAGGAGCTCGAGAGGGTGGGCGCAGCAGCGCTTATGAACCACTCTCGAGCTCTCTCAACTAGCGAGGTGGTACTAAACTTTTGATGCGGGGCAGCACAAGGCCTTTGGTCCCGGTCGGTACCACCAACCGGGACTGAAGGGGGGCATTGGTCCCGGTTTGTGGCATCAACCGGGACCAATGCGCCTCGCCCCTGGCCCATGACCATTAGTCCCGGTTTGTGCCACAAACCGGGACTAAAGGGTTGGTCCTCGTTGCGGTCAGAGTTTAGTCCCGCCTCGCCAACCAAAGGGCGCTCACACCGGTTTATAAGCCCTTCCATCTCTGCCTTGTTGAGCTCCTGTCAAAGTGAAAATAGATGCCCTTATACAGGAAATTTGACCTAAATCCAGAGTAATTTCTTTGAAATTCACAGAAATTTACTATGAATTTAGGTTGATTTTTCTCTATAAGCGCATCTATGCTCATTTTTTTAGTAAAGTTAATCACAAACTTGTGATTCACACAAATTTCAAAGAATTCAAATTTTAACTATTCAAATTTGAAAACTAATGGCACTAACAGAAAGTTTATAATTTTTCTAAAACTAATGGCACTAACAGAAAGTTTATAATTTTTCTGACCTAAAAGCAAAAAGAATAAAAAATAAAGCAAAAAATAAAAGAAAATAAATAATGCAAAAAACAAAAAAATGGAAAAAAAACTATTTTTGTAGTAAAGTTAATCACAAACTTGTGATTCACACAAATTTCAAAGAATTCAAATTTGAACTATTCAAATTTGAAAACTAATGGCACTAACAGAAAGTTTATAATTTTTGTGACCTAAAAGAAAAATAATTAAAAAAACTTTAATAAAATAAATAAAAATAGCAACAATAAGTATTTTGTTGTAAGTAGAAACAAAATAAAATAAATAAAGCAACAAAGAAAATAAAAAAACAAATTTGAAAACTAATGTCACTAACAGAAAGTTTATAATTTTTGTGACCTAAAAGAAAAATAATTAAAAATAAACTTTAATAAAATAAATAAAAATAGCAACAATAAGTATTTTGTTGTAAGTAGAAACAAAATAAAATAAATAAAGCAACAAAGAAAACAAAAAACAATTTGAAAACTAATGGCACTAACAGAAAGTTTATAATTTTTGTGACCTAAAAGAAAAATAATTAAAAATAAACTTTAATAAAATAAATAAAAATAGCAACAATAAGTATTTTGTTGTAAGTAGAAATAAAATAAAATAAATAAAGCAACAAAGAAAACAAAAAAACAAATTTGAAAACTAATGGCACTAACATAAAGTTTATAATTTTTGTGACCTAAAAGAAAAATAATTAAAAATAAACTTTAATAAGATAAATAAAAATAGCAACAATAAGTATTTTGTTGTAAGTAGAAACAAAATAAAATAAATAAAGCAACAAAGAAAACAAAAAACAATTTGAAAACTAATGGCACTAACAGAAAGTTTATAATTTTTGTGACCTAAAAGAAAAATAATTAAAAATAAACTTTAATAAAATAAATAAAAATAGCAACAATAAGTATTTTGTTGTAAGTAGAAAAAAATAAATAAATAAAGTAACAAAGAAAACAAAAAAAGTGCCACCTACTGGGCCCCCACGGCCTGAATACGACTAGAAACCCTACCATGGGCCAGGATTCAGGCCCGCAGGAGGCCTAGTAGGCCCACAGGCACACAACGTACGGTTAGGCCTGAAAGCCTACAATTGGGAGGAGCTCGAGAGGGTGGGCGCAACAGCGCTTATAAACCACTCTCGAGCTCTCTCAGCTAGCAAGGTGGTACTAAACTTTTGACGCGGGGCAGCACAAGGCCTTTGGTCCCGGTTGGTGGCACCAACCGGGACTAAAGGGGTGCATTGGTCATGGTTCGTGGCACCAACCGGGACCAATGCCCCCCTTTAGTCCCGGTTGGTGCCACCAACCCGGACCAAAGGCCTCTGCTTCCCACCCTTTGGGCTGCTGAAAAGAGACCTTTGGTCCTGGTTGGTGGCACCAACCAGGACTAAAGGCTTTGCTATATAAGATGACACTTAGGAAATTTTCACTTCTCATCTCACAGTTGCCCCCGATGACGCCGACGAGATCGACGCCGCCAGGCTACCCCGACGCCGCCCGCTGCCCCCGCCGTCGCCCACCGTGGCCCGCACCCTCGCCCGACGCCGTCGCCGCTCGCTGCCCCTGCCCTGACGCGCGCCGCCCCGGCCCACCCCGTCGTCGCCCTGCCCCGCCCCCTTCGTCGCCGTCGCCCCCTGCCCGAGCGCGCGCCCCCTGCCCCGTCGACGTCATCGCCATCGCCATCCTCGCCGCCGACCCCTCGCCCTGCCCCTCCTCACCTTGGTCCGGCCGGCGCCCTCCCTGTCCTTGTTTTTTCATATATATGATGATATATATGCTTGTTTTTTTCATGTATATGCTTGTTTTTTCCTTATATATGATGATGTATATGCTTGTTATCATAATTGTTTTTGTTCATATATATGATGATTTTTATATAGAATATGATGTTTTTTTGTTCATAGATGATCATATATATGATGTATGCATGGATGTGGATGAAATGAGATGAGATGAGATGTGTTTTTTGTTGGAGAAGAAAACATTTTTTCCATGTATATATATGCAAAAGTTACATTTTTAGAAAAGTTTTATATATCTAGCTAGGAAAGGAAGAAGAAGACAAAGAATGAGAGGAAAAAGGAAAATAAGAAGAGGAAGAAAGGAGAAGAAGAGGAGAGGAAGAAGAGGAGAGGAAGAAGAGGAGAAATAAATAAGAAGAAGAAAAAAGAAGAAAAAGAAGAGGAAAAGAAGAAAGGATATAACCCCCTCCCGGATAACTTCGACCGTGATAACTTATACCACGGGAGCACCCCCGACCCTCTCGCTCGACCAAAACTCTCGAGGACACCCAAACCCTAGAAAAAAACGATGTCGGTCTCCTACCCCCTCCCGTCGCGCCCCTACCCTTGAAGCGTTGCCGAGGCCACCCCAAACCCGGAATAAGCTAGGTCTATGTTTGCCACTAATATATCCACCTGCTGTCATGTTTGTGTAATAATTGCCATGTTGTAATATTTGCAGAAACAATGGAGCACGGACGAGACGAGGAAGCAAAAGAGGTGTTGGGGGACATAATCTTAGCCGGAGGTGATGTCTTGTCGTATCTTAATGACAATGATGGTCTAGAAGAATAGGGTGAAGAAGAAGCAGGCTACGGTGATCGAAGAATGGAGGAGGAAAGACATGATTATGATGGCTCTGGTGACCCAATGTTGGTGCAAGAAGGAGCCCGTGGTGACGGCTCCGGTGACCGAACAGAGTCCGGACAGGTAAATTTATTAGTTAAGCCTGTGATGACTAGCTAATTGATGCATTCATTGTTTTGGTATGTACACATATTAATTAAATCCTATGTTTCTTCTTTTTTCTAGCCCTCCGGATCGAGCACAACTTCGGTAAAGAGACGAGGCCCGAAGAAAAAGTTGCACTCGGATGAAAGGTTTGAGATCACAGCAATCGCGCGCGATGGCATGCCGATTGAACCCATCCGGACAAAGGAAGCATTTGCTGCTCAGTGCGGGGTTCTTGTTAGGGACAAGATCCCGATCAGCATCCAGCAATGGTATAAGCTTAAGAACGAAGACCCTGAGGTGTCTTATGTCAATGAAATGCAGAAAGATGATCTTTGGACTGAGTTGAAGGCAAATTTCACCCTACCGCCAAAGGAGGATCCAAAGAAGCCAGTTAAAGAGCAATTAATCAAGTCTCATGCTCTTAAGAAGATGGCAGACCTATTCAGGAGGTGGAAGAATGAGCTGAAAACGTTTGTCGACAAAGAAGAGACACCAGAATTTATCGGCAGATATGAGAAGATCAGAGATCACTGGCCCGCATTTGTGGCCTACAAGACATCGAAAAAGAGTAAGAAGATGTCGGCGACAAACAAGAAAAATGCTGCGAAGAAGAAGCTTCACCATCGCACGAGGTCAGGTGGCTACCTCAAAGCCCGACCTAAGTGGGCTAAGGCTGAGAATGATCTGCTTGATAAAGGGATCGAACCAGAGACAATGAACTGGCTAGACCGTTGCCGGACTTGGTTCTTCGGGGCTGGTGGAACCTTGGACCCTGTATCAGGGAAATGCGTTTGGACAGACGAGCAAATGAACATACCAGTCAAGAGGCTTAACCAGTATATCGATGCAGCGCAGCAAGGGACGTTCATTCCAGACAGAGAGAACGACGAGCTCACAATGGCCCTCGGGAATCCTGAGCACCCTGGACGGACACGAGGCATGCCAGGCTCCGTTCCGTGGAAGGCTAGTTTTCCGGACGTAGGCGGTTACAAATGCCAGGAGAGGAGGAAAAAAGTGGAGCATGCCCAAATTCAGACGCTGCACGAAAGGGTTCAAGCGCTAGAGGAACGAGAAGTAGCTCGCAGCAAGTGACCTACCGAAATTACCCCCGAAGCTACCCCGCCATCTCAGTGGAGAAGCAGCGTGGCTTCCACCGAGCTGCTTCAGCCGGAGCATGTCTTGATGGCTCCTGCTAGCTACCCCGTTGATGCTATCACGGAGTCTCAACATATCCACCTTATGACGCAATGGCAGAACTTCAAAGTCAAGGCGGCTGTCGGCTCTGTTCGACCTCCTGAACCCGGCGCAACTTTTCACTGTCGTCCGATTCCAGAAGGATATGCCAGGGTGACGGTGGACGAAATAATGGAGGGAGTTGAGGACCTCCAGCTTGACTACCCTACCGGTGAAGGGGGGACTCGGCTGGGTTCTTGTCTATTGACTCCATGCCTATGGCGGAAGGAGCTCATCAACCTTCTAAACTGGACGCCTCCGCCTCCTCCTCCTCCTCCGGCGAGTCAGGGCACTCCGCCTCCTCCTCTGCCTCCTCCACCGGTGAGTGATCAGGGCACTCAGCCTCCTTCTCCGGCGCGTGGCGGCACTTCGCCTCCTTCTCCGCCTGCACCGGTGCGCCCGAGCAGCCAGCCTCCTCCTTCTCCGCCTCGTCAGCAAGGGCGGAAGAGACCCGCCGCCGCTCCGGCTGCTCCGGCGCGTCGTAGTCCTTCTCCTCCGCCTCGTAAGCAAGGAAAGAAGACAACCGCAACCGCTCCGTCTGCTCTGCCGGCGTCTAGCAGTACAGCCAGAGGCGGGAGGCAATACAGATTCGGTCCTTCTCTGAAGACTCCAGAGAAGTTCCCATACGAGAGGACCCCGGAGGAGAATGCGAAGATCGCGCGAGCCGAAGTGACGAACTTCTTTGAAGGGGTGAAAGCAAAGAAACATCCACCTCCGAAGGAGAAGGTAGATCCGGTGAAAGCGAAGCGCACTCTGGCTGCCCTGAAAAAACCAGCAAAGGCTCCGCCGAAAGGCAACTATGAGCGCATTATTGCAAAGTCATTTGTCGAAGCGGAGCAATCGAGAAGTACTGTCAGTGATCAAAGGATAAAAGAACGATGAGCTGGGAAAAAATTGCCCAGCTCGGCAAACAAGCGAAGCAATCGTGCCCCCCGCTCAAGGTGTCTAGCGACATCGTCACTAATGATCCGAGGATGGTGGCCGGTTATAGCAATCTTGGAGATTACTTGCCCGGCGATGTACATTATGATTTCTTGGAGGTGGAGGAACACAAATACGAGTACAGGAAGCCTCTCGTCAAAGATGAAAGATCTTTAACAACGATGATGCGAAGATTCCATGATTGGTACATGAAAACCTGCAGAGAGTCTGGGGGAGGAATATTTTTACGCTGAGAGTTAGAGAGGAGCATGGCCTCATTGGAATTGAACTGTTGAATGTTCCATTTGAGGAGTTTTTCCAGTTTTTCAATCAAAAGGCCCTCGATAAAGCAACAGTCACTTGCTACTGTCTGTAAGTAGTACTACTTCTGTCATTAAGTCTCTCTATATAGGTTAGCTCTTTCATTGCATGTATTTATAATTATCCTCACTATATTATGCAGATTGAAGATCGCCGAATTGAAGAAAAGACAAATCGGTGATACTGGGTTCATTAACACAAATCTCATAGATGCAACTGAGGTTAAATATCATACTAAAGATACCGAGGCCAACTTGCTATGATCGTTGGTAATAAATGAAAATAAAGATATAATACTCTTTCCTTACAACTTTAAGTGAGTGTTACTGTCTTGTGCATATTCGGTTTCCCTTATTAGACCAGGTTATAGTAATGTAATTGATGAGTTACGCATGCGTGCGCAGGTTCCACTATATTCTCCTAGAGATTAAGCTTGAGCGGGGACTAGTAACCGTCTTAGACTCGAGACGAAAAGATCCCTAGGACTATGCGGACATGACTCAAATGCTCGAGAAGTAAGTTAAATCGATCATTATCCACCATATCAGCAACTTTGTTCATTTCCTGATATCAAGTAATTGTTTTCTTTGTCTGGCAGGGTTTGGAGAAAATTCACCAAAAAAGCTTCGGGACTGCCGAAGAAGCTGCAATTTAGACACCCGAAAGTAAGTACTATAGTAACATGTTCCGCGCATCTCCTAGTGATTCAAGTGCTAGTTTCATCAATACCATTTGGCATGCTTTCTTATCAGTTTGATTGACCTCTATTTCTTGTAAAGTGGTTGTGGCAGGAACAAGGCAATGATTTCTGTGGATACTACGTTTGCGAGTCCATCCGCCACACGACGTGTGAACGGGGGTACTCTGATGAACAATATGAAGTGCGTAACCAATAATATTCACAATTTTATTTTATTACCATCATTTGTGTTGAGTTTCATTTATTCATATATATATATATATGTATTGACCCCCTTGTTCAAATTAGATGTTTCGGATGCGGGATGAACTCCTAGAACCAGATAGTATGCGAGCAATTCAAGAGGAATTGGCGGCATTCTTCCTTGACCATGTGATCGCTGAAGACGGAGAATACTATGTGGACCCTGTGTTCATATATAATTAGGAGATTATACTGTAAGAGATAATTATTGTATATATGTAGTCGGTAGTGTCGGATAAATATACGAGAACTTGTTGTTCGACCAATCTCTCGGAGAAGGACTTCTCTCTGTATGCATATGTTCATGACGATCTTCTGTTTCCTTCATTTTTTTACTAGCTAGCGTGTATAGTTCTCTCTATATATACGTATATATAGCATCGACCAAGCACCGACATAAGAGATGACACTTCTCTCTATTAATTAGCTAGCTAACACAATATATGAAACACCTAAATTAAACCCCCAAAACCCCCAACCCCCCCCCTTTCAAAAAAACAAAAACAAAACCCCCAGCCCCTAAAATGCTGACGCGTGGATGCCTATTGGTCCCGGGTTGGTGCCACCAACCGGGACCAAAGGCCCTCCTGCCTGGGCTCGGCGCACCGGCCACGTGGAGGCACATCTGTCCCGGTTCATGTAAGAACCGGGACTAAAGTGCTAGGGCATTAGTAACGACCCTTTAGTCCCGGTTCACAAACCGGGACAAAAGGCCCTTACCAACCGGGATGAATGGGGTTTTTTCTACTAGTGGTTGCATGCTCAGGGATAGTTATATAATCCAATTATGTTATTATCATTGAGAGAACTTGTAGTAGTGAAAGTATGAACCCTAGGCCTTGTTTCAGCACATTGCAAAACCGTTTGTGCTCACTTTTATCATTAGTTACCTTGCTGTTTTTATAAATTCAGATTACAAAAACCTATATATACCATCCATATTGCACTTGCATCACCATCTCTTCGCCGAACTAGTGCACCTATACAATTTACCATTGTATTGGGTGTGTTGGGGACACAAGAGACTCTTTGTTATTTGGTTGCAGGGTTGTTTGAGAGAGACCATCTTCATCCTACGCCTCCCACGGATTGATAAACCTTAGGTCATCCACTTGAGGGAAATTTGCTACTGTCCTACAAACCTCTGCACTTGGAGGCCCAACAACGTCTACAAGAAGAAGGTTGAGTAGTAGACATCAAGGTTCACTATTATCGGAGTGAATATTTTGGATTTGAGAACACTTGATGTATGTCTTGCATATGGATACACGCGGTGACAATGGGGTATTATATTGATTCACTTGATGTATGTTTTGGCAATCAACTCGCGGATTCCCGAGGTGACATTGGGGTAATCTATGCATAGGGTTGATGCACGTTTTCGTCCTACTTTCTCTGGTAGAAATTTTGGCATACTCTTTGAAGTTTTTTTTGTGTTGGATTGAATATTATGAATCTGAAGTTGTTTGATGTGTATCGTATAATTGACTCACGAATACTTGTGGTGACATTGTAGTATCTAGGTGACATAAGAGTTGGTTGATGCATATCATATGGTGTTATTTTAGTACGAACTCTAGGGTTGTTTGTGACACTTATAGGAATAGCTCAACGATTGACCGGTAAGAATAACTTTGAGGTGGTTTCGTACCATACAAACAATGTCGTCTTATGTTCTCCGCTAGATAAGAAATTTGGAGTGACTCTTTGTCGCACTTTGAGGGATTGTTATATGATTCAATTATGTTAGCTCTGTTGAGAGATTGCACTAGTGAAAGTATGAACCCTAGGCCTTATTTTCAACCATTGCAATATCGTTTGTGCTCCATTTTATCACTTGCTACCTTGTTGTTTTTATTTTTTCAGATTACAAAAACCTATATCTACTATCCATACTACACTTGTATCACCATCTCCTCGCCGAACTAGTGCATCTATACAATTTTTCATTGTATTGAGTGTGTTGGGGACACAAGAGATTTCTTGTATTTGATTGCAGGGTTGTTTGAGAGAGACCATCTTCATCCTACGCCTCCCACGGATTGATAAAAGCTTAGGTCATCCACTTGAGGGAAATTTGCTATCGTCCTACAAAACTCTGCTTGGAGGTCCGACATATGTCTACAAGGATAAAGTTGCGTAGTAGACATCATATACCCATTTTGGCCCAAATTTGGGCCTCAAATGCATCAACGTGGAGGCGTCGTGCATCCGCTCGGTGTCCATCGCGTCCCCACATGGCGGCCAGTCAACTACCTCCGCATCTTTATTAATGACGACCACAGACTACGGACCCACGCGTCAGCGATGGTGAGTGTCCTTTTTTAATCCGAGCGTGCAGGGGGGGCTCATCCACTTCCAGTCTCCCGTCCCCATCTAGACACCCCGCTGCTCCCCCACTAGTGACAACTCTAGCCTAGCTCGAGCCACCATGGGCTTCTTCGCCGGCAAGAACAAGGGCAAGGCCCCCGCCACATCCTCTTTGCGCGCGCTCACGACCCCCCCCCCCCCCCCCCCCCCCCCCCCCCCCCCCCCCCCCCCCCCCCCCCCCCCCCCCCCCGCCTCCGCCGGTGTCTGCCCGCCCGACGAGGCACCGGATGAGCGTCCCAGTGCACCAGGCGAGGTGGCACTGGGAGCACCGCATCTCCCTCCCGTACCTCGATGTAATCTTGCCACATGACTGGCATTTGGATCCAGATAGGATCCCAGTGCCGGCAGTGCCGCGGACGGCAGAGCGCACGCGGAGGAGGTGCGTCGCCGGTGGGATCCGCTGACGCCAAAGTAGTGCCTGAACCCCGTCTACGCTGCAGACTCTCCTGATTGGGAGGTCTGGTTCGCCCTTGAGCACGAGGAGGAGCGCCTGCGCGATGTCCAACATGTGCGGGCTGGCACCCCGCCGCCCCCGTTGTGCGCGCCGAGGACCAGGAGGAGGAGGAGGCCGCTTACCAGGCGGCGCTGGCGGCTGCTATGAAGGAAAGCGAAGAGGACGAGCAACGCAAGGCAACGACGGAGGAGGCGGCGTACCAGGCGTGCCTGTCGGAGGCCATCACACTCTCCGCTTCTGGAGACTGCGTCGTGCTGCCGCTGATGTCGTCGTCCCCCGTCAAGCCCGAGTCGGCGCCATCCCCGGATCTGCTGACGCCCCAGCGGTACACCAGGCAAGGAGAGGTGCGCGAGTGGGTCAGTGCGCCACCCATCTGGTTTGGGGCCACGCTGGCGCAGGATAAGCTCTAACACGAGCAGTGGCGAACGTGCTGGCTGGCGGAGGAGCTTCGCGAGGGCGAGCGCCTTGAGCAGTGGGAGCGCGAGGCGGAGGAGGAGGAGCGTCGGGCCCGCGCTGCCAAGTCGGCGGCGTACACCAGCGCCGCAGGACGTCGCCATAGCCTTGGAGATGGTGTTCCCCTAGGCTAGCCCGGCGCCGACGCTCGTCGACCTCACCGGCTCCGCCATTGATGACGAGGACACCTAGGGCAGCGTGCCTCCTCCTTGTTTTTAGCTTTATTAAATGTTTTTAATTAATATAATGTCTTGTGGACTCTCGCCGGCCTTTGTCGCCGGCATTTATGTTTAATTAACATTTTTAATTTCAAAATATTATTGTTATTTATTTTTTCGCCCGTGAACTCAAACATGGGTCAGACCAGTGTTGGGCGCAAATGCCGACCCAAACGCGAAAGCAGACGATTTAAATGGACAAAAAGCGGACAAAGGACGTGGCGGATGCGCCCAAGTGCGTTCACGCCTCACCATAGTTGGTCTGGAATGAAGGGTGCCGGTCAGCCCACGCGTATAAGGCCAGTTTAAGGTGCCTGGGTGGGTCACTTTTTTGTGGTTGGCCACTGACCGGGTCGTTCGCCTGAGTGTATAGGGAGCATTTGAGGAGCCCGGTTGTAGATTCTCGGCGATGGTTAAGAGTCTCTCCTAGACAGGGCAGGAGGCTTTTGGCATTATTTCCCTTATCAAAGAGCCACTAAGAAGATGGATAGTTTATATCATCACAGTACCTCAACTCGTTGCTTCACAATGATAGCAACATCCTTCAAGTTCACAAGGGAAAAATATTGTGTGGTCGGCATTCACTTGGTATCCTGAAAAATAGTTAACTCAGAACAAATTTTAGAGATCGAATATCTTATTGACGTTTAGTTCATATATATACTAGGGTTTCTCTATATCCCCGAGAACTAGGGAACTTCTCGAACAAACAACATCAAAGTGTTCATGGTAATTTAAGATGAATGATTAATGTAACACACGATATGAATCCACACTAGGGTTTGGGGTTACAACGAGATGAATGGAGGTGTTGATAGCGAAGATGTGCATGATGATGATGATGATGATTGATGTTGTAGTCTCCTTGACAGAGGCAATGGCATGGTCGTGCCCTTCTGCTAATTTCACCTCCAGATCCTTTTCAGAGTTGAGGTTTTCTGCTTTTGTTTCCAGGTCTGGGGTCTGTCTGTTCATCACATCCAATATCCGATCACATGTGGCAGAAGTAGTCGACTAGTGGAAGGCAACACCGTATGGTTCGACCAATGGTACGAGTAGGGTTGGCCATACCGCACCCTTTCTTCTCTTCTGAACCGCGTGGCGCGGCTATGTTTCTTCCCACTTGATCATATCTTCGTATGGCTCAGTTTCTGCATTATTTGAATTTGCTTTGGAATGCAAAATACACAACACTTAGAGTTTAGTAGAGTCCCCCTGCAATATTTTTAGGAACGACAAAGTACAAGGTGTACAAGATATGAAGACGGGTTCTCGGGCATCTTTTACACGAGCAGTACTTCCACGGTCGCGCTATGGGCAAAGAGGCGCCGGGCATCGTCGTCGATCAGCTGCACCTGCCCTCAAGGGCGGACCTAGGAAAAAAATTGAGAGGGGGCAATAATGTATGGTCATATTCGAATTAACAATGCAGTCGTCCATATAAATTGAAACCTAGGCATAATCGCTTCATTCTCCATGAGCTGACCAAATCCATGAAAAAAAAACTATCAATTTGAAACAAAATGACTTATATCAGTGTGTCAATATCTTGTTCTGAAGTTCCGTAAGAGAACATTGATGCGTTGCCTAACAATCTAACTAACAACCTGAAAGAAAAAAAACATTATCAAACGAAGGGGGAATGAAAAATATTGAAGGATGCCTTTATACAAGCGAAAAGGAGAGTTTAGCACATTGCCTTTTGCTTTGTCCCACGGCGATTTTTCACCTGTTGAGAATATTTGATTATCACTTAATTAGAGAAAAGAATTAGCAATCCCTTCTCTACAAATCAAATACGACTATGGATCATACCAATCGACACTAAAATGTTGATTGGTCGTCACAATTGTCTTTTGCTTAAACTTTATAGGACGAGGCAGATTTCCTCATGCCGATTGGGATTGTAATATGCAATCATCTTGCTGGGAACTAGTAAGAATAGATGATCCGAATGTAATTTTGAGTGTCTCGGCCTAGACAAAAGTTTGGTACTAAAATTTAAATCTTATGAGAAAATTGTTTGAACCAATCTAGTCATCTAAATCAGTAAGTTATGCACATAAATTGATGATGCTATTATGGTTTGTATACACAGGAATTGCAAACGAACATTTTTTTTTGAAAAGGAAGAACCTTAATGATCTACTATACGTCTTGATGTCAATTAGAACGCTGAAATTGCAGAACCAGTGATGAGGTTGTGTTGCGGAGTCGGCGTGCAAGCGCGAGAGACAGGCGACGGCAAGTCACTGATTGCCGGCGGCGAGTGGCAGGATTGGGGCGGCTGTGCGGCTGCCGTACTGTGCATTCGCCACTTTTTATTTTCTTAGACAACCTCACGAAGCTTTTATTAATTTATTATAATGTTCACAGGGACGAATGGTAGGTTCCCGGGGCTACTCTTTGTGTCTGCGTGGATGTGCATGGGGAGGGGGGAGGGTCTAGGGCCGCACTGATCCATAACGTAGTGGGCTTCTACAGATTTTGTATACATGGGCTTCTGAAAATAAACAAGAAATTAGGCTGACTAGGGGCAAAGTAAT
Organism: Triticum urartu; assembly: GCF_003073215.2. Lineage (NCBI taxonomy): Eukaryota > Viridiplantae > Streptophyta > Magnoliopsida > Poales > Poaceae > Triticum > Triticum urartu. Next base: position 75,156,991 of record NC_053027.1, on the reverse strand, counting down.
GGCCAAGTGGGGGCACACGTAGCTTGGCACGATCAGTCCAGGCGTACGAGGAAAAATCGAGTGGAGGCAACTGCCCCCGCAACCTTCAACGTGCGTCCGCCCCTGCCTGCCCTCGTCAACCACTGCACCCGTAGACACCGGGTCGTGCCGACGTCGACCGCCACGGCATGAGAAGCGTGGCCACGGTGCCCCACCCGTTACGTACGCCAGCTGCATGCCGCTGACTACCCCCGCCGTCGAGCTCAGATTTAATCGCCTGGCGTGCTGCGTCCACACACCACGAACACGCGCGTGATGTGCACACCCGTACGTCGGTCTCCCGTGGAAAAGTCTGGTCTAGAGGAAGAAGAAGAGGCATGGAAAGCTCAAAGGGTGGCTAACTAGTTATGGGAGACGTTGATGCTGATGCTGAAGCACGCGCACGTACGTCCTCTCATTTTGCTTCATTTTTGTACGGACCACGGAGAAAGCTCCGGGTAACCACCGCCGGCAGCTAAGCTGCGTTCCATGGCCGTAGCTTGTCTTTCTCAGGCTTGCTGTTGGCTGCGCAGACGACGTGGGAGAGGAAGCGCCTGAATGTAGCCATGAATGGTTCACGGAAAAACTAGTAAATTACCCGTGTCTAACAAATCTAAGACAAGAATTTTGAAACGGGGGGAGTAGTCAATTGGTGTCAAACGCAAAGAGGATAAGCTCATGGATGGTGCGATGGCTCATCATCTGTAACATAGGCATCCATCCCACATCATAGCACAAAAGGTTATGAAAATGATGAGATGCTGTGTTCGGCTCCGTCGTGTCCTTCTTTCACTCTAGTTTTTTTTAGCATAATAACTTTATTCCTCAAATAACAGCAAGATCGTTTACATAATGGTGGAGAATAAAGTCAGGGACGATGGTCTCCCACTCTTCTGATTTACTAATGCTGAAACAGTGCTTTGCTAAACCATCCGCTATCAAGTTTGCCTCTCTTGTACAATAATCAAAACTGATAGAAGCATAATCCATTGACATGAGGGAGCATTCTGCTATGATTGGGACATCCACTCCCATGTAGGCATTAGGATCAGATATGGCCTCCAGCGCAGTCAAACTATCAGACTCGATGATAAGCTTCATACAACCCAGTTTCGCTGCTAGGTACAGACCACATCAAATAGCAAATAATTCAGCCGAACCTGCACTAGACACATGTGGTAGGACCTTTGCTAAACCATCCTTCTTTCACTCTAGTCCGTTGAAGAGAAGGAGGTGAAGTTACAAAAACCTTTGTGCACCATGTTCGGCTGAGGAGGTCAGTGTTTCACCTGCTACATACTCCTGCTAGAGTGCAACTTTGGCTGAAATTGTCTTTTTTTGGGGGAGATTTTACGATGCATTATAATACACCAGAGCACATGTATTATATGGCCGATCTAACGGATGAGAATAATTGGGCCTTTTTAAGCCCAAGGGTATTTTCGACCTAATTTTTTTAAACCTTTAATCGGCCCAATTTGGTCCAGGGGTATTATCGTCCTAAATTTTTTGATTAAATTAATTGCATTAATAAAGCACTTCATTATAGAGGTCTCATCATCGTGCGTACTCTTTTGAATTTTGGTTCGAGCGGTTCGTCCTCTCTCCTCCTCTCGAGCCTTAACCTCGGGCGCCCTCGATCGCCGCCGATCGCCTCCGGCGCCCTCGATCGCCCCCGGCGCCCTCGATCGCCGCCGATCGCACTCGCCGTGTGTACCCCTCCTGCTCCTACTCCCCCTCACTCCCTCCATCGCAAGTCACCCCAGTCGGGTCGCGGCGCCAGATCCTTCCCCGAGCGGACGCTACCTTCCCTGACCCGAGAGGCCACATCATCCTCATCGACGTGCATCAACTTTTTCACGCCGGATCTTCGCTGTAAGTGCCTAGCCATCTCAAATCTTTTCTGGTCCCTTCTGCATATAGAACCAATAGGGGTCGGATTTGATTCGGGTTTAGGATATGTCATGTGAGGTTTAGGGTTTATCGTTTCAGAAAGTTGTGAGGAGATTTCGTTCGGATTTGCTTAGAGTTTAGGATATGTCATCTGAGGATTAGTGTTTATCTTTTCAGAAAGTTGTGATGAGATTACGATTGAAAGGAAGTGTAAGTCGGATGTAGCTACGACATATTGAAGGACTTAGTTAGGATTATGTGGCATGAGAAAGTTGTCAGCAGATTTGGATTCAACTTTTGAATTGAGTTTCGAGATATTTTGGATTTAGTTAGGAGATAATTATTTTGTATGGAGTTTGGACTTATTTTGGATTTAGTTAGGAGATAATTTGGATTTAGTTAGGACATACTTTTGGATTTTGTTACGAGATAATTTGGATTTAGTTAGGATATAATTTTGAATGGAGTTTGGAGATAATTGATCTATCAGGGTGGATCTATCAAGGCATTTGAAGGACTCGTGGACTTTGGATTTAGTTAGGAGATCATCAGTTAGAGCTAGTACAATCAATTATAAATTTCTGGATTTAGTCAGGGCATATTTACTTACAGCTTTTGAAGGACTGAGTTAGGTACATGAATCCGATATGAAAAATTAAATCAATTATTTAAGCAGAGTAGTGCATAATTTCGGTAACGTATGCTATCCATCCGTAACATTGACTATCTGTTTCCGCTGGCAGCATAACGACATGGATGATAAAGGCAACGATGGCAAAAACTTGGGTGATACAGGCAAGGACGACAAGGACATGGGTCATAGAGGCAACAAAGGCAAAGGCATGGACCCCAAAGGAATGGATGGTATGTGCATGGATGATAAGGATAATGAGGATGCAGGCAAGAATGTCATAGACATGGATGATGTACACATACAAGGTAAAGGAATTGATAATAAAGGCATGGCTAGTTCAGACCTGAATGAGTGTATGGAATACTTAGAGATTGTGAAGAAGACGTTCAGGACTGAGGAAGAAGCCTACATGTTCTACGTAGGCTATGCGAGAAAAAAGGATTTGGTGTTAGAAAGGATGATCTGAAATACAGGGGTCCGGGTCCGAAACAAAATGCATACAGAAGGACATACAAGTGCTGCAAACAAGGATGGCGGGCCCTTAAGCACTTTAACAGAACTAAAAGAAAAAGAACACCGAGGGGTCTTTCTCGATGTGGGTGTCCCGCTCTTTTTCAGGTTGAGCTACAAGATAGCAGTGGCCTCTGGTTCGTCAAGAATTTTGTGGACAAGCATAACCATCTGTTTGTCCCTGCTGACCTGACTCCGTACTTGTCGGCTCATCATAGAATGACTGACGCACAAAAGGCCGATGTCATCGAGTATGCTGTCGGTGGACTTCGAACACATCAGATTACGAATGTAATGGAGAAGAATGTTGGAGGTCCCGACAAGCTTGGATTTATAGATCGAGATCTATACAACCATGTTTCAGTCCAGAAGAAGCGCAAGATAGAAGGCAGTGACGCTAGATATTTGCTCACCTATATGATTGCACAGAAAAAGCAGACCTGGAATTCTTTTTCAAATACACAAAAGACAGCGAAGGCCATTTGAGGAACATATTCTGGGCTGACTCACAATCCCGCATCGACTATGTTGCCTTTGGTGGTGTCGTGGTGTTCGACAGTACATATCGGTCTAACAAGTACAGGCTTCCGTTTGTTCCATTTGTTGGTCTGAACCATCACCGCAGCACAGTTTTGTTTGGGGTCGGTCTAGTGTCAGACGAGACAGTTGCATCATACCAGTGGCTTCTTCATGTATTTTTGGAGGCAATGTCCCAGACGGCACCAATTTCAGCAATCACCGATGGGGACGGTGCAATGGCTAAAGCAATAGCTACCGTCTGGACCGGAACAGATCATCGTTTGTGCACGTGGCATATCGAGGAGAATATGGTGATGCACCTCCGCAAGGAAAAGCTGGAGCAATTTAGGGAATTCATTTACCGTCGTTGGGATGTTGATGAGTTTGAGAAAAGATGGGAGGCTTATAAGGTTCGGTTCAAAATAAAACCAACGGGCAAGAGGTCGTCATGGGTTAACAGGATGTACGAGCTACGACACAAATGGGCTGCTGCGTACACAAAGGGTAGATATTTCCTAGGCATGATGAGTAATCAGAGGAGTGAGTCTCTCAACTCAAGGCTTCATGTGCACCTGAACAGGAAGATGCAGCTTGTTGATTTGTTGCAGCATGTTGAGCACTGTGTATCCATAATGCGTAAGACTGAAGCAGCATTAGACGCAGTAGCAACACATACGATACCCTTCACTAAGCTGAATGCACACCCTCTGGAGATTGCTGCCTCTTATATTTATACAACTATGATGTTTCCAAAGGTAAAGCGTCAGATTGTCGAAGGGACAAATTGGCAGGTCACAGAGCGGGTTGCATGTGATGGTTTGGTCGTGTTTGGAGTTTTGCGCAAAGCCCCATATGATAAAGTCCCATATGGCAGGGATGCTAGAGAATTGCAAGGTAAGGAAGGTAAGTATGCTGAGGACTTGCATGCAAAAAAATTGGATGCTGAGGATCCCAATGACTTGGAAGGTAAGGGTGCTGAGGACTTGCATGCAAAAAAAATGGATGCTGAGGATCCCAATGACTTGGAAGGTAAGGATACTGAGGACTTGCATGCAAAAAACTTGGATGCTGAGGATCCCAATGACTTGTAAGGCAAGGATGGTGTGGACTTGCATGCCAAAAACTTGGATGCTAAGGATCCCAATCACTTGGAAGGTAAGGACAGTGAGGAGTTGGAGGCAAAAAAGTTGGATGCACAAGGCGTGGATGCTAAGCCTGTGGATTTTATATATCACGTGACTTGTCTGTTTACAGGAGCAAGACTGGATGATGCAGCTTGTAAATGTAAAAAGTTGGAAAGTCAGGATTACCCATGCACACATATATTATGCATTCTGGATCATCTTGGTGTACGCACATTTCCAAAAAAATTTGTCAAGAAAAGATGGATAATGCAGGCCAAGCCAGCGTTCCCTTCTTCGAGGACTGCGAATACTCATGTATGGTCTGATCACATGAATAAGTATCATCAACTACGCAACATGGCTAGTGACGCTTTATTCACAGCCGCAGCTAGCAATTCACAGTCAGAACAGGTGATGGAGTTCCTCCGGAGTATTTTGATTGATGGAGAAAAAACTGATTTGGATGAAGGCCATAAATCATTTGTTCCTTTGCCGGCATACTTCTCTGCTACTTGCGAATGCTGCACTGATGACATGGAAAATCCAATCAAAATAGTTCCAAAAGGGAGACCAACTACCGAAGAATCGAACAAGAGGATTAAATCCAGGCGCGAGCGGATGAGAGGGAAAAAAGCAACGAAGTTAGTGCACATGTTTATCTCATTGTTGATTTCCATACATGCTTACAATGTTAATATGTTCTCTCTTTTTCTTCAATTTACTCAGGAACAAATCGGGGAAATCAAAGGTCACAAGGAGGAAGAAGCGAAAAGACAAAGACTCAGAGACAGAAGAAGACACAGATTCGATATAGAAGAAGAGGAAGATTCAAAAAAAGCAACAAAGTTAGTGCACATGTTTATCTCATTGTTCATTTCCATACATGCTTACAGTGTTAATATGTTCTCCCGGAGAGTGTTCACATGTTTTTCTTCAATTTACGCAGGAAAAAGTCGGGGAAATCAAATAGCACAAGGAGGAAGAAGCAAAAAGAAGAGACAGAGTCAGATACAGAAGAAGAGACAGAGGCAGATACAGAAGAAGAGGAAGATTCAGGTACAGAAGAAGAGGAAGATTCAGGTACAGAAGAAGAGGAAGATTTAGATGCAGAAGAAGAGGGAGATTTAGATGCAGAAGAAGAGGGAGATTCAGATAAGGAAGAAGAGGAAGATTCAAATGCAGAAGATGGTGGGCTGAGGAGGGCTAGAAAGAGACAATTGGAGGTTGCAAAAGAGGATTACGCAAAACCAAACAAGTGGGCATTAGCACAATTGTGCGTACTTAAACATGTTTTCGAATGCTGGCTGCAGATTCATCTATTTCCTTTTTTGCAGGAAACGCAAGGGCACTCCGAATGTCAATGCTGGGAGGACGAAAAAGAACGATGACAAGGGTGCGCGAGGAAAACCAGTGAAGTTAGTGTCTGTACTTACATGTCCGCTCTAGAAGTCGGGTATTTGCTAGTACTGTGTTGATGTTTCTTAACTTTTCCAGGAAATACTCTAGTAAGGGCGGTAAAGAATAGGCCAAAGGGGTGATGAAGACAAAAAGGCCTGATACGAATGTACCACAGGCTGAGCGAATAAGAGCTGTCAAGTTAGCTTCTGTAGCTATGAAGAGAAAATCAGTGAAGTTAGTGTTTTTTCTGTTATAGTGTACTGTACATGCTCAAATCTTCTTTACTATCCTATTAACAAACGTTGTTTCATGCAGGAAAGCTAAAGTGAAGTCGAGACAGGATGTTTAGATGCACAGGGTCAAGCAGAGAAAACAAAAGGATTTCAGGGGTTGAAAAATTAAGAACAAACTAAAGTAGACAGTTTTCCATGTCGTGATCCACCTTGTTTCTCATGTATTAGACCTATTTGATGGACTGTCACTATTTTTCTGAATTCCTCTTTTGATTGGTACACCCTCATTTTATTATGGACGGGTCGACATGGTAGGCTAGTTATGATTTATCAACATCGATGAAACAATGCATTTTTAGTGCAGTTGGTTTTCTATTTTTTTTTTCATTTTTTACATAATATATTGCTGAAATTTGTTCAAAGTGTAGTCAAATTTCATACTTGAAATATAAAATAGAAACCGAAAATTTATATATATAAGAAAATAGAACGTTAATAGAAACCTCGTTTTCAAATAACATTGAAAATCGTTTATTTTCAAATAGAAAATAAGCATACTGATATTTTAAAAATAGCATGCTCATTTGAAAAAAACATGTTCAATTGAAAATAAAATATAATGAATATGCTGATTTAAAAATATCATGCTGATTTTAAATTATGCTACTTTTAAAATAACATGCTAATTTCAAAAATAGCATGCTAATTTTAAAAATAGCATGGTACTTTTAAAAATATAATGCTCTTTTCAATATGCTACTTTTAAAATAGCATGCTGTTTTTGAAATCAGCATGATATTTTTAAAAAATAGCATGCTTATTTTAAAAATATAATGCTTTCAATATGCTACTTCTAAAATAGCATGCTGATTTCAAAAATAGCATGCTGATTTAAAAAAATAGCATGCTCATTTCAAAAATAGCATGCTGATTTAAAAAAATCATGTTCTTTTGAATATGTTGTTTTTAAAAATAGCATGCTAATTTCAAAATAACAGCCTCATTCTAAAAATACAACGTTGTTTTTGAAATATAACGCTGTTTTTAAACTGATTTCAAAAAATACATGCTTTTTAAAATATGCTGTTTTGAAAGCAGTGTGCTGATTTTGAAATCAGCATGCTATTTTTAAAAACAACATATTCAAAAGAACTCGTACTAGCCAACACACAAACCTCGTTCAAAAATGAAAGTAGTGTCTAATCCATTTGAAACCCGGTTAGATTTGATTCTAAAAATAGTAGCATCACTGTGGCAAAAAGAAGGAAATATAATTACAGTCCATAAAGGTAATTATATCAAGGAGGGTACCAGGGTGCGTTATATATATAGACTTGCATAGCAAGTACATTACGCCACATAGGGTTCATACTACCACCAAGTTACTGCCAAGTTCCACTTACTAGACGATCTTCATATCCAGTCGGACCCAAAAGTTATACCACCAAAGTACCAGTTACTACCAAGTACCAATTACTACTAAGTTGCACTTACCGGACCCTAAAGCTGATACTACCAACTTGCAGTTACTGGCTCGTACATACAGATTATAAAACTAGCGTCAAACTACTGCGGCGGGTCAATGAATCCTCATGCCACTAACCATGTTCACCCTAAGCCCACCTCCACTCCTTTCCATGAACCTGAAGATAGCCATTTGATCTTCTTTCATTCTAGCGCCCTCAACGACTTCTCTCCAGTTCTTCGTCATGATCGCTCACCCATCCTTCTTGCCCATCTTGAACAAGACCTTTTTATTACCTTCAAAATGTTCGCTGGTGACACGCACAACCATGGGCTTTCGCAGATAATCTTTGAGGTAGGCATGACTGTACTCCTTTGAGAAGCACTGATTGCACAGGGAAATAAATAATGTTACATAAAAATGAAGTATAATTTGCACAAAAAAAGTAAGAATGATTTGCACAACCACGCCCGTCCTCCTCTCTGTCTCTACATGATGGCATTTTCACTAGTGAAGTATGATTTGCAAAAAGAAAAGTCCAAGTGTTTACCATCTTGCTCTTCCCTCTGATGACTGCCGAGCGAGTGACAGTGCTGACATAGTATGGTATGGGAGGTTGGCACTGCTTTACTATGGATTTGAGATAGTCCCACCGATCCTCGTTTAGCATTACATGGTTGCCGTAGAAGATGCGATCCTCGAAAGTTCCTTTTCTCACATGGTATCCCGGACCTGTATAAAAAAAATTAAGATGACAGAGTAGTAAATAATTTCATATGTAAGATCTAGAACATCAGCACTGGGTTAATGATCAATTCCTACTCCAATGATCAAGAAATGAAGTACATAGATAACCCAATCACATCCACCCAGCAATATCTCGTAGAAACATGGGCAAATTGAATATTTGATTTATTTAAACTAACAACTAAACACTGCTCTATGTAAGCTCTAGTTTAGTCAATGTTGATTTGGAAGGTCATTTAGAACCCAAACAGAGTAATGTGTGGTAATCAAGTGTCACTCAAACATCAACTTTCGATATTTCACGGTTCATTTAATATCTGACCAGCCAAATATAACTTTACCCCGTAGTGCCAAGATAGGATCGTGGTCCACATCTCCATCTCCATCAGAACTATCATTAGTGTCATAGTCGCTAGAGGTGTCGCCATCACCGCTATAGCCGTCACTCCCACGTGAAGTGCCATCTGAAGCATCATCTGAGGTGGTCCGGTGATCACTCTCTTCACTACCGATGAGGATGGTTTCCCTTGCCATTCAAACCTGTTGCATGCATTGCAATGAACAAATGTTAGTTATTGATATATGAAATCAGTCTTCCATTATGACTTGTTAGCACCATATACAGTGTGAATAATCTTTTCGCATACTTCTTGCTAAGTACGTAGTTCATGTATAAACATCTACACGAAAAAGCTAGTCGACAACTATTCGCACGACTAGTCAAGACTAGTGGTTAGACTCATAATCATTGGGCAGACATAACCAATTATGATATTTCAAGGTTACAATTTTGTGAGCTGGACAAGAAAACTTGGTAACCAACCAATTAGTAGCCATGTAAAAATGAACCATGATTGACTGCTCTCATCGAGCAATACGTGAAACTATAACTGATATGCCTTTGATCACTGCAAATTTCCTGATGGGCTATTGTGTGGTACCATCAGGTAATAAATATAAATTCTTTAAATTGTCCCAACAAAACAAATAATGCATTTGCTGCTGTACATAACATTTTTAGAGGTAGCTGTGGAGGTTAATTTTCCAATTTCCAGTGAGAATAAGGACATGATAGAATCCCTCAAGCAAGATGACAGCATAGTGAAGGCTATGAGAATGAGCAAGGTATGCTGACCAATTGTCACCCTTTTGTATACTTGCTATTTATTTACTCATTACTACCCATACCAACAAGTAAAATCATGATTATGTAGTATAATGTCAGAAAATCCAACATTGAGGAATTTGTTGCAATGTGTACTACTAGCTCACAGGAAATTTTCATTGACCCCAACAAGCCCATACCATATCTTGGAGATAGGCTGACATAATTCAAGTAAGCAGTAACAACAATCAACAAAAATATGCACCAACCAAAAATATTACATGTGTGCACATATCATCAAAAACATGCACCAATCAAGAGCAGTCTATACTTGACAAATCCTTCAAAATATGCACTAATCATCATACTACCATCGAGTAATACATGAAACTATAACTGATCCTCATTCCATCATTACAAATTTCCTCATGGACTGCTTCTGTGCTCGCCTTTTTAGTTTTTAATAACTAAGCATCAGCAAATACATATACACAGTCTTCAAACTATCCCAACAAATCAAAACATGTGTATGCTCCTGTGAATATACTTTTTCTATATCTAGCAGTGGGGGCCATTTTCCAGGGAAAAAAGTACTTGATAGCATCTGTCAAGCAAGATGATAGCATAGTGAAGGCTATGTCGACAAGCAAGGTATGCTGGCCAACACCCACCTTTTTCTCTTACTTGCATGAAAGTGTTTACACATTACTACCCATACGAACAAGTAAAACCATGATTACGCAGTACATTGTCAGATTATCTTGCTGTAAAATTAGTTGTTGCAATATGACCTACTAGTTGACAGTAAATCTGCGAATACCCAAAACATGCACACAAGCAAGTGTCAGATTTTAACTTGGGCGGTGCTGCTAGATCGCAAAATTAAGGTCAGATCGACATTAGAAGGGCAGTGAAGATCAATCTTACCTGCGAAGTGGTACCAGATGGGGCTGGAGTAGACTTGTTTGAAGCTGGCACCACCGGAGCTTCGGGCGGCGCGACAAGGATTGGGGAGAAGAGGTGCCGTTGTCGAACCTTGCTGTCGACGAAGTAGTGGAGAATCGTGGTCGGAGCAGGGGGAGTGAGTGGCCTCGCGGATCCGACCGATTTGACGACGACGGGGGCGACCAAGGTGACGGCTTGGCAAACCCTAGCCGTCGCCCTCCGCGTCGCCTCTCTGTCTCTGCAAAGAACGAAGTTTGGTGGGATTGGGAATGGGGGTGGGGTTGGGGTTGGGGCCATCGCTCGCTTTTCTCTCTGCCTCCCACTTGTGTAGGCCCACAAAAGGAACAAAGTGTTGGGCCGAATCAATGCAGATTTGGCAGCTTTACCAATTTTGGCCAAACATAAAAGATCAGCATGACCACAGGTGTTCTTTTAAAGAAACCCTAAAAATACACTACTGTTCATATTGCATGTGGATGAGTCTTTTAGTACCAATTGATCTTGAATAATTTTAAGCACTCCACAGTATATATATATATATGAAAATAATGGTTAACCAATAAAATGGTAAACTATCAGATGCAAGGTTGCAAATATTTGAAAAAATGAATAATTGAATTGTATGTATTTTTATGATTAAATTTAATAAATGTAACATTTTTGCAAAAACTATGATAAATTAAAATATTCATTGGTATTTTCAAAAAAACCCACGAATGACTACTTATGCCAACCAGAACTTCTTCATGGTTTCGTTTATTCATCTATTCTTTGGCATGCTGGTTCTCATAACGCCTTCTTCGGACCTTCTCTTTGTCCGACATATTCCTGAGATATTGGGCTAGCGCCTTGTGTTTCGCCCTCACACCATGCTTCATTTGGTATCCTTTGGCAACTCCTTCGGTGTGCTCAAGAATACTAACGAAAGCCGGGTCCAGATATTTGCCATAGAACGCGCAACGATATGCCATACGCTTAAGCACGTTGCACTGTCCATTCTGCAATTCTTCAAGGGTTTTCTGAGTGTGTGCATCCATCTCTCCTTCGGAAATGTCCGTATAATCATGAGAATAAGGCTGCAAGTTTAAATTATGTATGATATAAGCTCCACCATTGTTTACAGTACCTAATATTCCCTAAGTTTCATACTGTAGTGCCTATAAATTATTTTTAAAGTAAATATTTATTAACTTTGAAATTTTAAGGAGAAAAAAGCAATATCAAATCCATATGAAAGCATAAATCATATGATGTACTTTTAAAAAAATTGTCAATAAACATGCACAACCTTTATGATGTCTGACTTTTAGCATAAAACCAAAATGCACTAAATTGTGGAGTGGATGAACCATTAATTTCTCAAAGATTGATTGAATAAATAATGATCATTACATACTGATAATCAACATTATATTTAGAGCTAGATTCCATTATGCTAATTCAACAATGTATTGATGGTTTAATGATTAACCTCTAACCTTAAACTTGAAGACAGATCTAGGGTTAAAAAATTAAAATTACCGTAACGGAATTCCAATCCATGCCGTGCATGTGCTGCTGCTTGTGATCGATGATGGAGTACTGCACCTCGTTGACACGATGCTTCTCTGGGTCAGACACCGAGTAGAACAAAGCTTTCTCGTGGGGATCCTCATCCATGCGATGGACGACGACGTCGGTGGTTAGCTCCGCAAGTCCACGATCTGTCACGACGGCGTCCATGACAGGCCCCCACGTCCATGGCCCTGCTCTGTCACGACGGCCAATCGACCTCCACGAGTGGATTTCATATCTAGCGGCAGCGAGGCAGGCGTGTGAGCGGCGGCAATAGTTTTAGAGCGTGCCCTAGGAGGAGAGATGCGGGGAGTAATTGGTAGTTACCTACTATAGCGGAAATACTCCGGCGTTGGGCACCTACAATGCAGCCGGCTTATTTAGGCGCTTAATTAGGATCCTGAAAAAAAAATCACAATCATAGGCGCTTGGGGCAGGCGCTAGGAACTGGATTTTGTACATCTACGTGATGCAATCCAAAGTTTGTGTCCGGGGTGGATGGGTTGGGGATTGAAAATTTTAAGACCTTATTTGCCTAGCGCATAACTCGTGCTCATCGCAAATCAATCTTTATGTTATTATCACAATCATCTGCATAGGAAATTCAATTCCAAGGTGCAGCTACGAAATAGTATAAGCACAATAACCAACCATAGCCAGATTATGAGCAGAATAATTTATATAGATCAAAAAATGACCTCTAAAGTGCTCAACACATGTAACCTAGCAAGTTAGGTAACACATCTACACAATCTGGATAGGCATCTCATCGATTAAAGAAAAAAAGAAACCCTGTCCTTCCCCCAAAATAGAGAAAAGGACAGACCAGACATTTCCTTTTTGAGTCACCATCTTCCTTCTTGAAAACCACATGTACACACTCATCATGTATACCATAACACATCAGAATCTGTTAACGAGCGCTCACAAGCTTAACTAGCTTCAAACGAACCTAGCCAATCAGGATTTTATGCTACTTAATCTAAATGAGCCGATGATTAATGAGCACGAGTTTAACAAGCAGAGATGCCAAACCACACACCAATTAACATAGTTCTACCTTAGTTCAACACTTCCATACATACAAAAGCAAGCACCACTTAGTAGTACTGGTGCACATAGTTCGACCATAAACGTTCACCAACAAAGTATAGCATAGGGTAGTACTTAGCATAGTTAAAACCAAAAGAGCATCAGTTCTAGCTGCGAGGGTGCGCACTTCCCTAAAGCCTCAAAGAAGCCTCATCAAGTACTCGGCATACGCGGCGTGCTTCACCCTGAAAGTGTAGCCATTCTTGATGCTGCCTTGGGATGTTCCGACTGCATGGTTGCTGGTACTTCTCAGGTCGCCTTTCATCAGCTCGTTGCAGTAAGGGCATCCGTAGCCCCCCTTCCGATTCTTGGCCTGATACGTTTCTCGAGCGCATCACTGTTCAGCTCCCTCGCCTTCTGCCTCCTGTAGATCCTCTGGGTTTCTTGGTCGCTGTCGACGTCGTCACTTAGGACCTACATGTAGTACCAAATGTTGCGTAAGTATATCTAATATGAGAATTCAGCAGGCACAGAGTCTATGAAACATAATGTAATTGATGACAGCGTAAAATATCTTCAAATGATGTTGAAAAAAATAAATGCATAACTTATTAGTTGGTACATAAGCAACTAAATGTGATAGTACCATATAGTAAAAAAATATGAAGGATCAATCATACATGTCGAAGAGAGCACTAGCATTGCCACATTTGCCACACATTTTTCCCAAGCTTGCCTAAGGTTAGTTCATCAAAATGAGAGCCACAAGTTGGCAAGCCTAAGGGAACCTTGCCACACTTTTTGTGTGTATGCCATGTGGGACCCAAGTGTGGCTTGCCTAAGGTGTGGCTGGAACCAAACACTCACTTAAGTTGGTCAAACTTGCCTAACCTTAGGTATGGCAATCTTTGGCAAAGTCACTAACCAAACAGCCTTTAGTGCAACAAAATTCACTTGTTACGTAAAAATGCATGAACTGATGATGTAACATGGCAGAGCAGCATACAGATGTACTAATGCAAAAAAGACTTATAGCTTACATGCATGACTAGATAAAATAGCTCGTGAGCTGTATCTATTTAGGGTTAGAATTTTGTGTGTTTATGATGATGGATATTGAAAGTCCACATGTTATCGTCGTGGAAGTTTCCCCTATTGATCGATACCCCACCCATCAATGTTCCTGAACCATTCAACGTTCTAGGTAAAGTAGTTAATTATTATGAATTCTGACAATAAGTGATCCCAAATGTTGTACTTACAAAAAAGGGTTTTAATCATTCATGCCACCAGTTGTGTCCCACAATTAAGTATCACCACTAGGAATTTCTACTGCTAAAAAAGCCATCGCTTCTTTAGACACATGCTCAAAAATGCCACTGCACATCATTATTGTGATATCAAATCTATCTTGACATGCTATAATGGCATCAATACCTATGGACCAACATGCCAGCTCCCTCTCTATCTCACTACAATAAAGTGTGGGCCCACTTGATCCCAACAGCGTTCTTATTTTCCTGTAAAATTATTCGCTTACTTACTCCTCACAAGTGGGGCCATACTTATCATTGTGAGATAGAGAGAACTGAAATGTGGGCCTGGGCTTTTTTGTCATATTGGATGGTCAACAAGTTTTAAATGAAAATAACAATGTCTAATGGCATTATTGAGCAAACATCTAATGGAACGATGGCATTTTTTATACATCTAATGGCATTTCTGAGTAAGCATGTCATGAATCGATGGCATTTTTGCGCGGCTGTAACTTCTAAGGGAAAAACTGAGTAGTGGGATACAACTGGTGGCATAAATAATAAAAACCCTACAAAAGAACTAATTAAAAAAACTCAAGTAAAACATTAATAATATCCAATTTCTTTCTAAAATAGCCATTGCTTAGAGATAATCAATGTTTAAAATCATTGCCACAGCCACTTATGGAACATTTAAACCAAAGATCGATCAAGTGCAACCAAACATGTACTCAACATTTTAATACCTTATTTGCCTTGTACTGACCAGATAAAACCTAGGATATTACAAAATAAATAAATAAATAAATAAAGGGGATAGATGACTAACCTCTTCTTCGTTCTCGTCGGTGACGACCACAGGTGGGGGCAGGGGAGGCAACATCCGCGGCAGACGAACACCTGGCTGAGGCTGAGGAGCCACCACCTGCTCCGGCAGAGGAGCCAGAGGAGCTACCTGTTCCGGATTATTAGCAGAATAATTTATATAGGTCAAAGACAGACATATACATGCCTCAATAAATGTAATCTAGCTACACAGCTGCGGATCCAGGATTTTATACTTGGGTGTTCAAAAATTTATATTGCAAACTAAAACCACAACAATATTTTTCAAATGAAGGGAGTAATATCTAAAATTTACATGTGAAAAGATTCTTAGTCCATCGTAATGACAGTACTGACATGAATGACAGAAAATGAAGATTATTTACTTCGTGACCATACAATATGACATTTTCATAAAAAGGCATGGTGTTGTTATCCTTAAGTTGCAGAAAATATTTTCACAATCACCTACATAGGCAATTCAATTCCAAGGTCAAGCTACGTATTTGTATTAGCACAGTGACCAAACCTAGGTGGATTTATTAGCAGAATAATTTATCTACATCAAAATATTGCCTATACAGGGCTCAACACATGTAACCTAGCTAGTTACCTAACAAATCTACAGAATATTGATATGGAGTCCATCGATTAAAGATAAAAAGAAACCCCGGCCTTCCCCAAAAATAGAGAAAAGGACTGACCAGAGCACACGTAGTATTTTACAAAAAACTAAAGGAGATAGATGACTAACGTCGTCTTTGTTGACGTCGCCAACGACCACAGGCTCGGGCACCAGAGGCGTCACCCGCGACAGAGGAGACACCTGCTCTGTTTGAGGAGCCAGAGCAGCTACCGGGGCCCACATAAATGGTTGTGCAAGGACAATTTCATGCCGGTCAAGTACCATATATAAGAAATTTCGGCCAAAAAAATTCGGGTGCAGTACTGTACGTCTGTACCGGTGCTGCTGCTATCAAAATTTGGCATCAACACATTTTGGATGCACGAGAACCATGAGATCGGAGTGGTTCGTAGATCTTAAATAAAGATAACCTATACAATGAGGAGCCGACCCCCACACCCATGCACCCATGTGGATCTACCCTGAAACCTAACGGATCTAACGAATCTAGGTTGACACCTATGATTGACCAGAGCACACCTAGGATTTTACAAAAAATTAAAGGAGATAGATGACTAACGTCTTCTTTGTTGACATCGCCGACGACCATAGGCTCGGGCACAGGAGGCGTCACCTGCTCCGTCTGAGGAGCCAGAGCAGCTACCTGGTCCCACATAAATAGCAGAATATTTTATATAGATCAAAAAATGTCATATACATGCCTAAACTAATGCAACCTAGCAACACAGCTTCGGATCCAGGATTTCAAGGTTGGGTGTTCAAAAATTAATATTGCAAACCAAAACCACAACAATATATTTCAAACGGCTGAGATCAAGTTGGCTTTTGAGTCCAGAAGGCATTCTTCTGCCTCTGCTTCTGTTACTCAATAAATTAAAGAGTTAGGAGTACGTAATAGCTAAAATGTTCATGTGATTTTTTTTCATCATACTGACAGTACAGACATGAATGACAGAAAATGAAGATTATTTAGTATGACATTTTCGTAAACAAGGCATGGTGTTGTTATCCTTTACTTGGAGAAAATATTATGATGAAAATAAGCAACCAAATAATATATTTCAAATAGGGATGATAACAAGTCAATAATATTACAGCCTATGGTAATTGGACTCCAGGAATCAAGCAATTGGTGTAGAGCAAATTGAAGGACAAAAAATGTGTCTGCTGGATTAAGCGTAAGAGGCTAGTTTTATACAAATTGACATGAAGTTTAGTGCATAAACTACACCACTTTTAGTACATTTAAAATAAAAGAACCATATATAAGAAATTTGGGGCAAATAATTTCGGGTGGTTGGTAGATCTATCTTAAAATTTGGCGTCAACACATTTTGGGTGCACGAGAGCCATGGATCAAAGTGGTTGGTAGATCTTAAAAACAAGATAACCTATGCAATGAGGAGCCGACCCCCACACCCATGCACCCATGTGGACCAAACCTACCTGATCTATCGAATCTAGGTACGGATTTCATAGATGGAAGAAAAGCAGAAACCCTATCCATGCCCAAAAATAGATGAGGGACTGAAAAAGGAAACCTAGGATATTTCCTAAAATAGGACTGATCTCTTCTTCATCGTCGTCGCCGTCGACGTTGACCACGGGCTGCGGCAGAGGAGGCAGATGACGTGGCAGAAGAGTCACCTGCTCCGACGTAGGTGACACCTGCACCGGAGCCTAGACGTGGTCGACGACGTCACGGCCGCCCTGCTGCCGGCTGGACCCCTCGCCGGCGGGGAGGGGTTTCTCCATGTGCAGCTTCGCACGGTGCTTGGATGCTTCGTGCGCCATGGCGTCGACCCCGGTGTCGGCCCTCCCTCCCATGGTGCGCTTGGGCATCTCGACGGCGGAGGTGCAGCGGCGGGATGGGAGGACCGGCGGGAAGGGAGCAGCGGCGGAAGGGAGCAGCGGCGGGGTGGGCAGGCGAGTGGTGAGGCATGGGAGGAGAAAACCCTCGAATTTGTAGATGGGGAAGAGGACGGGAAGAGGGCGGCGGCGATGTGATAAATGCTAATGGGGAAGCGGAGCGTGCTATGGGGAAGCGGATCCGCCGATTTAGTCATGGGCAGTCAAAAGGAGTTGTTGCCACGTTCACACCTCCCCGTGCATTGTTCACACCAACACGTCTTGCCACGTCAAAACGTAACTTCTCACTTCTCACTAAAATGAATAGCCTGATCGTGCACAGCCATGATTTAGGAGTAATGCAACTTCCCTTCAAAAAATTGTGTAATGCAACTGCTCCCTCATTACACAGAACAAAGTCATTTAGTGGGACAACTGAATTGGTAGGCTTGTTTCATCTGCACGTGTCATGTTTTATATTTGTCCTAAAATATGTTATAAAACTTTACAAACAATGGAATGGAAAATGGATGTGGCAAAACTTCGTCAGCAACCGCGCGGATTCGTCTGCCATATATCCGATGTTCGGTACCGAGGAGGGGAATGTTGATCCACGCGATGCCATGTGTTTCATCTGGACCCATATCATGCACCCCGAGCCAACCGGGCCAAAACATGCGCCGCTAGCCTTCTCGATCCAAACAACGAGCTAGTGTCCACCATGCGCAGAGATGCTCATGCGGACATGTTTGCTAGCACTAGTGAATGACGTCGGATCTCGGTGTGCAATATGTGAAGCCGCGTGTCTCTTTGGCGTGCCTGGCATACCGAAGGGACTCGTCGAAGGTCCAAAGAACCGTGGTGGGGTCAATGCTGGATGTATGGTGTGGGTCAACCTGGCTAATGGTGCATGGTTTGAGTTTAGGTGGCTAGGTTTGCATGGCTGGGGGGCTAGATGGCTAATGAGTGCGCACGCGTCATCTGTACATTGTCAAGGTTGAATGGTGGTTGTCTACGTGGCCATGCGTGCATGCATGGTGTGGGTCCAGTTTGCGTTCGGCGCACGGGATGTGCCTTGGTGGGTAGGGCCCAAAACTTGCGACACAGAGTTCTGAAGCAGATGAAGGGGCGGGCCCCGGTCTTCGTCCACAAGCAGGACTTGTTCCCTCTCGATGGCTAGCTCCGGGATGCGCTTTGGTCTCGTTTACACACAACCTATGTGAAGGCTTATGCGTGCCATTCTCGATGTTCGAGCACACCCACACCGCGAAAGGTCCCAAGAAATTTGGATCCCTCATGAATTTGCACGGATTATAGCGGTGGCAGACGAGACCCGACACTTTTTGTCCTTAACAATGGCTTTGAGGCGGCCCTGCCCATTGGTCGCACATGGCACATATATGGACCAGAGCTTAGCATGGAACTGTCACCCCCAATCCCTGTTGTGATTTCATGTGGCCGCGGTATAGATACTGAATTTCCGAGGATACTGCCCTAGAAATGCGGCAAATGTCCCGAATATGGCAAGCGCGGGCTCCGAGAAAGGCCGGGACCTTGCATCCGCTTTTGGATTGTTCTCCGTTGACCCAAGAGAGAGCATCGACGAAAATGGAGGAACGGGCCCGCATTCATTGCGCAAACCGGACATGTTACCTCAAGGTAGCTAGATCCAAACCATGCACCCCCGCCGTCTAGACCCACGTGGTGCACCACTTAGACACTAGACCCACATCACTTACGCCGGCCCCCAAGCCAACCATTCCCCGTGGAGACTCATATGCCGCACCCCGCAAAATAGCTTAGCACAAGACTTCCACCCTGATTTCCACAACATGCACCACTACACGTAAGTGTCCAAAAAATGGACTATCGCATTATCAACATTTTTTTGCCAAAACAAGTAAGTTGTTTTTAAATTGCTTGAAAATAGCAAGGTTTCTGTTAAATTATAATTTCATTAATTACACATTATAACGTGCATTTGTTGTCCCTCAAAAAGGGGTGCATTCCTTTTTGTAAACCCACAAAATTACTTCCTTTCCCTCAAAAAAACGAATCCTTCTTCACCCTCTCACGATCACGTTCACGGTGGCCTCGCCCTATAATCTAGGAGTGGTCGTTCCAATCTCCCCACGGGGGACAACTTCCACGCACTATCTATCTTGGTTGGTTGAAACCATCTCGCCATCACGGTTTTTTATGGGAAAATCACATTCTTTTGTTTTTCCTTCCAAAGATATGTGGCGAAAAAACATGGAACAAAAATTGTAGAAGGCATGGTGGGATACATGCACATGTTGTCTTTTTGTACTACAAGTGCACTTGTTGGCAAGTTGCATGTGCACGTGTCATGTTTCATATTTTATTGAAAATTATGTTGTAACCTTTACATAGACGCTTGAATTATTGTTTTCGTATGTTAATAATTCCTAAATATTGAAATTCAACATGCACATAATGCATGGTTTCCGAGCTTCGCCAGCGACCGCTTGGATTCGTCTGGTATATGCCCGCTGTCTGGTATTGGGCAGGGGAATGTGGATCCATGCGATGCCATGTGTTTCATCTGGACCCATGTCATGCACCCCCAACCAATCGGGCCGACATCATGTGCCGCTAGGCTTCTCGATCCTAACCATGCGCTAGTGTCCATCATTTTGGCTGGTACTAGTGAATGACGTCGTATCTTGGTGTGCAATATGTGTAGTCGCGTGTTGCTTTGACATACCTGAAATGCCGAGGGAAGGGACTCGTGTCGGAGGTCCAACGAACCGAGGAGGGGTCAATAATGGATGGATGGTGTGGGTGAACCTGGCAAACGGTTCACGGTTTGAGTGAAGCTGGCTAGGTGTGCATGGCTGGGTGCTAGATGGCTAATGAGTGCACATGCGTCTTTGTACATTGTCAAGGTTCACCGGTGAGTGTCTACTTGGCCACGCGTGCATGCATGGTGTGGGTCCAGTTGGTGTGCGGCGCACGGGACGAGCCTTGGTTGCTAGGGTCCACATCTTGCGGCACGGAGTTCTGAAGCAGATGAAGGGGCAAACCCCGCACACCGTTCATAGGCCAGACTCGTTTCCTCTCAATGGACAATGGCTCCGAGGCGGCCCTTCTCTTTGGTGGCACATGGCCCATATATATGGACCAAAGAGCTTAGCATGTGATTGTTAGCCCATTCCCTGCTATGATTTCATGTGGCCGCGGTATAGATCATGAATTCCCGATGATACTACCCTAGAAATGCGGCAACTGTCCCGAATATGGCACGCGGGACCCAAGAAAGGCCGGGACCTAGCATGCGCGTTTGGATTGTTCTCCATTGACCCAAGAGAAAGCACCGATGAAAACGGAGGAACAGGCCCGCACTCAGTGTGCAAACCGGATGCGTTACCTCAAGGTAGCTAGATCCAAACCATGCACCCCTGCCGTCTAGACTCACGTGGCGCACCACTTACGCACTAGACCCACACCACTTACACCAGCCCCCAAGCCCAAGAATTCCCCCCGGGTAGACTCATATGTTGCACACCACAAAATAGAATTAGCACAAGACTTCCACCCTGATTCACTAGGTTACTACCTTGTGCACCCCTAGCCAGCATGATACACTGCATGCACCTAGAGCCACCTGGGCCCACAGCATGCACGACTACACGTACGTGTCCACAAAACGAACTAACCTATAATCAACTTTTTTTTGCCAAAACAATTTAGTTATTTTTATAATGGCTTGAAAATAGCAAGGTTTCTATTAAATAATAATTTCCTTAATTACAACAAGGTCCATTTTGTAACCACACAAAATTCCTACCTTCCCTCGAAAAAAAGATTTCTTCTCTCACGATCACGATGGCCTCACCCTATAATCTAGGAGTCGATCCAATCTCCCCACGGGGGCCAAGTTGCACGCAGTAGATATTTTTGGTTGGTTGCAAATTTCTCTCCAAAACGGTTTATTATGAGAAAATCACCTTATATATTTTTTACTTCCAAAGACATGTGGCGAGAAAAGCATGGAACAAAATCGTAGGAGGCACGGTTGGATACGTGCACATGCTGTCTTTTTCTACTACAACTGGACCTGTTGGCAAATTGCATGTGCACGTGTCATGTTTCAGTTTATCTTGAAAATTATGTTGTACACATTTACATAGTCGATCGAATTGTTGTTTTCATATGTTAATAATCCCTACATATTGACCACGTGACACATGTGGTAAGCAATCCTAACAATTCAAAAAAAATCCCTAAATATTGAATTTAAGCATGCTCCTAGAAATTATTAGTCATAGAACCAACATCTCTTTCGTAGAGATTAAGGTACTTCCACATTAAATCTAATACAATAAATTCAAAGGATCAACTTAATACATTAATAGCACATAGGGATGTAGCCCAGGAATCCAACGAGTAGAGAGAAAAGGAGGAACAAAAGCTGGAAGAAGAAGGACCAGCCAGCAGCAGCGCCATCAGCCTCCTAGCCTCACAACTCCAGGTCTCCAGCCTTGTGAACTCCATTTTTTTTCCTGCGAAACACGAATGGCAAAGTTGCTGTTACAGGTTAGGACTTATGAAAATTACAGTTATGTTGAAACAGTTATAATGACAAACAGTGTTGACATGATGGTTACAACAAGCAAACAAAACCAAGCTCACAAGTGCAACTTACTTTTAACATCAAACAATTATATTAACATGACCGCTTTAGAGCAAGATTTTACCATGCAACATAAACTTGTCATAGAAACAAAAGGCATGGCATGAAAGTATTGACAACATAATGCAAATAAATTTTAGGAAGCATGGCCATAGAAGTTATATTTTTAGTGGCAACCTTCAAGCAAAGTTGCATAGTTTTATAACAGAAAGGGCTGCTATTATTGGTAGAGGCAGACTGAGGTTGGCTAGCCATCGAGGATGACCAGTGGGCCAGGGGCCACATGACTGGGAGCATTTGTGTGTGCGTGACTGCCGTGGGACCCGGATGTCAGTGGCTTACTTTGAAAACAAAAGGGGGATTTATAGTTTAGTGGGAACCATCAAGCAAATTCGCAAAGTTTTATAGCTGACAGATTTATACTTGCTAAGATGCACAGAGTAAAATGATGGCATGTTGGAGGCAATAAATAAATATGCTACATGGCTTGTCATGGCATCTAATTGCACAGAATGCTAAGTAAAAATACTGGAGAACAAGACATACAACATGAGCATCTCCATAAGAGCTGTTAGCTCTACCAAAAAGAAATCAACAACTCAAAAAAGGTTCAAATATAGTATCAAGCACTTAATAATAGAAAGACACATAACAAATTTTTGGAGTAGAAGTGCAGGTGAACATCAAATACTACCACTACAACAGTACAAATTTAGCCTAGTGTTCATATACATCATAATCCAGCCCCCAAAAGCATGTACTCAATCACTACCACCGCAACTGTAAGCACGAGCAGTAGGAAGATCAGGAGTGGGGAAGCTTACCCTAAACAACGGTACCACCGCCGTTCAGACGAGGGAGCGGCGAGGGAAGCATGGAGAACGGCGGGGAAGCGATGTCGCGACCACTCTCCTCCTCCTCTTGCGCTTCGGAGTCATCTCCGACTCGGTTGGAGGCTCCACAATCTGCAGCGACACCTCGTGTACCGTGGGTTCTTGATCCAGTGGATGTTCTACCCTGGATCTGAACGCCCACCACCTGCGCCTGTCCCACGGGCTGGATGAATTGGCCTGCTCCATCGCCCACAGGAGGATCTCGATGTCATGCCTCGGTTGTGCGGGCGGGGGGAAAAGATTTTTCTTCTCCCTGGATGTCATTTCCCTCAAAGTGGCCCTTGCCGTCTAGTGCAACTGCCTTATGTTGTTAAACCAAGAACGGATCTCCATCAACCTGGCCATCTTTACCTGGTCGCCGCCGGCGATCTCCACGAAGTCGGCGTTCTCGCCGCTGGCGATCTGCTCCTCCATCGAGGTTCTTGCGTGGATGGAAGAAGGGGGTGGGATGTGGAAGAGGAGACGAGCAAAGTTGCGGCCGCGAGAAGGAGGAGAAGGAGAGGGAGAAGATGTCACGGTTATAATGGCGATGGGTGAGGGGAAGGACGATGGCGGCGGCGGTTCTGCATTGGATGAGAGGGGCGGCGGTTCTGCGTTGGATGAGAGGGGCGACGCGTGATTGTTTTCTTCCTATGACTTTTTTTGAGACAATTTTTTCCTATGACTAAAATGCCAGAGATTAAAACAGTTCCAAAAAAGCCCAACCACTGTAAAACTATGTATAATAAATATAGATAATTCGGGCCAACCAAAGCCCACAACATGAATTAATAGTACGCTTACAACTTAAATAACACCAAGTCAAATATAGATAGATAGATTTTTTAGCTAAAAAGATAGATAGATAGATAGATGGCCGCCGCTTCTCCACCAGGCTCCTCCTTGCTCCTCCTCCGGGCGCCCTTCACTGCTCTTCCGCGGTGTTGTTGATGGGGTATGGCAGAGTGTGCATGCGCTCGTCGGTGGGGAAGACGTTGTCGTAGTCCGTGAAGATGTTATGGGTGGTGAAAGCTATGAACTCGCAGCCACACCAAAACACACGGCCGAGGAGGTAGAGCGCGTCGAAGGGGTTAGTGAAGTGGGCAAGGATAGCAACCACAGCCCCGTTGTGGATGACCTCCTCGACTCGGAACATCCTTGGAGATCCCCAAGGGAGGTGCCCGTAGCCGGTCCGAAGGAAGAAGTTGGTGAGCCCCCTTGCGCCCCTCCACCTTGACATCGCCCACACATGAAGGGTGCTCTCGACGTACACCCCGGCGGGGTAGAGCATCTCCGGCACGGTGGGGGGGAAGCGGTAGGTTGGCCGGTCTATTGCATGGCTGTGGCGGGCTGGTTCTTGGGGCTGTTTGTGGTGAAGAAGAAGAAGGGCAGGCGCAAAATGCAGGTGGGAGAGTATGGGAGATGGTTGAAGGGTGTGAGAGGAAGAGGAACATGATAGGTGGCTTAAATAGCCAGCGTGGCAGTAATGGGGTCAAATGTGAACAAATTTTCCACCCACCGCGGCATCGGGAGTGTACACGCGTGGGAAACTGTAGTGTGAATCAAAATGCAAAGTTTAAGTGCTGGCCTATGTGCCGTCAGTTGGGTCAACCGGGGATGGCTCTGCGGCGTGTGCTCCTTCGCATATGTGCACGCATGCAACGTAGGCTGAAGCGGACGCATGCATGCAACCGCATGCAACGTAGGCTCGCTCGGGCGCATGCAACGGCGGCGGACATCGCTCGGTCCAACGGGTGGGCTTCTTTACACAGCCCAACGACACGATGCATGGCAGCCCACCCTCGAGCGCAGAAAAAAAACAGGCGCAGAAAAAAAAACCCGGAAGTATTAGTATGATTTATCGACGCGAAAGCCCTAGATAATCCTTACAATGTCAAAAAGCTACGAAACTTGGCAAAGATGCTAGTCATGTTGGTACAAGGTTGTTGGTCCAATTCAAGGATGTCGACAAAAACATGCTTCGAGCCGGACCCTTCCCGTCCCGAAAGGCCTACCATGAAGCAGCTTCAGAATGACACCGAATTTTTCCAGGATGTAAGTCCAATGAGATCAATACTTGTTCATGTTGGCCAATGTGGGACTGACCGTCGAAGGAGATAAAGATTGATACTTGTTCATGTGGGCCCATATTTTTTTACATTTGGTGTCGATAGAACACAAAAAACAAACATGACTATATGCTTTTAGGTCTTCACCCTCCCCAATTTGTTGGCCAACTCTGCAGGTTTTGCCTTAAGATGCCACCTCTTTCTGTAAGCTGCAATTGCTATGGTTTTGGAATGCTGGTTCTCTTTCCTGCAGAACGGGCATTTGTAGAGACCGTTACGCCGGTACACAATCTTTGCAGCCATGAGCCACTTGAAGATTTTCTTTCTGAAAGCTTCCCTCAGCTGTAGGTAGTTCTCCCATTCTTCCAAATGCGCAATCTGGTATTAGAAGAAGAAAAATCTCATGCCAATGAATTGTACAATATATCAAAGGCAGGTAATAGATTGTTTTTTCTTTGTATTGGTTTCCTAAAACTTTGGTTATATGAAAGACAGGCATAAAATGGAATACAAATGATCCATTCATCTAAATTTGCAAACCCTAGGACTGATAACCGTACGATTAATAAAAAAAGGCGAACAGTACGATTGTCTATACGAATAGCGAGGAATAACAAGAGAGAAATTTCTAGGGTTAACCTCAAGAAGGCAAATTCTAGGGTTAATATCTGCAGACACTAACTGATTCGTCGTCGTTGGTGCTGTGTTGTACCAGCTGCAGCTGTGAATCGGCGGCGACGACGTCCTTGTAGACCAGTTCCTTCATGGGGTCCACATCCGCCGCACGGAGCGCACCAGCCACGCACCCTCTCCCGGCAGGTAGGATCATCCTCGCCGGCAAGAATGTGGGCTTTTTAGCGGCGGCGAGTAGTGGGCGGCGACAAAGAGGTGGGTGGATAGGCAGAGGCGATCGAGCGCTGGAGGCGGGAGCGAGATTTGGGGAGTGAAAATTCAATTTGATTGGGAGAGAGAGGTCAAGGCCGCACACAATTCGTCACTTTTGAAATTTAGGTACAAACATGCACGTATACGGCATCGTGCACACCCAGAGATTTGCCCGAACCAACCAATCAACCAACCAAGTAAAAGAAAAAGTGCACAATGTCGGTCCACAAACGTGGAAACATAAACCGAACACCAAAATAGTGTGTTAAAAACAGCAAAATAGGAGGGACGTTTTTTTTGTTTTGCGCAGTACTACTAAATACTAGAAGGGAGAACTACTGAAAAAAAATACTAGAAGGGACAGTTGGCACATTTAATTTCACATGGCATCTACTAGCTTTTTTGTTCATCGCTAGCTATGTTGTACCGATTAGGTAAAATGAATGGATAATTATTAAACCCTAGCTATTGTCAAGGTTTATCGGTGTGTGTCTACGTGGCCAAGTGTGCTTGCACGGTGTGGGTCCAGGTGAGTGTGATGCACGGGACGGGCCTTTGTGGTTAGGGCCCACATGAAGCAGCACTGAAGTTTGAGGAAAGTGAAGGGTCGAGCCCCACATACTGTCCACATGCCGGACTTGTTACCTCCCATTGGCTATATCCAACATGCGATATGGCCTCGTTTACACTTACCCCGCGTGAGGGTTTATGCATGCCCCTCTCGGTGTTTGACCATACCCTTCATGGGTCATATGATGAGACCACGCCAGCCCCGTGATGCACCGCCTAGGCACAAACCGGGCGCGTTACCTCTCGGTAGCTAGATCCAAACCATGCACCCCCGCTGTTTAGACCCAAGTGGAGTAGCACCTAGACACATGACCCGCGACACTTGTGCCAGCCCCCGAACCATGCATTCCCGCCGTGTAGACTCACATGTGGACATGTGTGCATGCATGTTGTGGGTCCAGCTGAGTGCGATGCACGGGACGGGCCTTGGTTACTAGGTCTAACATCACGCGACACCGAGATTTGAGGCAAATGAAGGAACGGGCCCCGCACTCCCTTCACAGGACGGATGCATTCCCACTCTTTGGCTTGATCCAGCATGGGATATGGCCCCAGTTGCCCACAGCCTACGTGAGGGCCTACGCATGCCGCTCTCGATGTTTTAGCACACCCTCTAGGGGTCGTATGATTACACTTGCGCTAGGTCCCGTGAATTTTCGACCCCTCGATAATTTGCATGGATTATAACGGCAGATGATGAGCATCATAGCCTAGAGAACGGCGTCGAGGCCACCCCTCCCTTTGGTAGCATATGGTGCATATATGGACCAAAGAGCTTAACATGGGGCTTTCATCCCAATCCTTGCTATGATTTCATGTGGCCGCCGTAGATCTTGAACTTTCGATGTTACAACCCTAGAAATGCGGTAAATGTCCCGAATATGGGAGGGAGGGGGGGAGGGGGGAAGGCCACGCAATAAATGATCCCCATAATTTTATGTTTGTTTTATCTGGCAAGACAAACAAGTTTTTTAAAATAAGGGTTTTTAGCATGTTTTAATAAGGATTTTATAATTTCACATTATAAGGTGCTTATTTTTTCCTAAAACAAATGTGTTGTAACTTCACAAAGCTCCACATTGAGCCTCTCACCATCACGTTCACGTTGAACGCACCCTAAAATGAAGGAGAGGTAGATCGAATCTCCCCACGGGGGGCAACCTCCAGCTAGTAGCTAAATATGGTTAGTTGAGAATTTCTCCCCAAGTCGTTTTTTGAGGCAAAATCACTTTCTTTTTTTTCCTCCAATATTGTGGCGAAATACATGGAAGAAAAATCGTGGGAGGCACGGTGGAACGAGTGCACCTGTTTTTCCCCACCAAAAGTGCACTAGTTGCCATATTGCATGTGAACGTGTCACCTGTACAAACAATTGAATTGTCGTTTTCATTTTGTTAACAATTCCTAAATATTGAATTTCAGCATGCACCTACCCCATGTCAGTTAGGTCAAATTTGTTTTATCCAAGCTCCGCCAGCGACCGTGCAGATTCTTGTACCATGCACGTGCTGCTCCGGGCCTCTAGCGTCCGGTACCGGACAGGGGAATCTAGATGTGATGCAATACAATTCATGTTGACCCATATCATGCACCCTTAGCCAACCAAGCCGACAACATGCACCGCTAGCCACCTCGATGTAGACCATGCGATAGTGTCCACGATGGGCAAAGATGCTCAGTTGGACATGTTTGCTGGCACTAGTGCATGATGCCCAATCTCGGTGTGCAAGACGGGTAGCCGTGTGTCACTTTGACATGCTTGGCTTACGGAGGGAGGGATTGGTTGGAGAACTAACGAACCAAGGTGGGGTCAAGGGTGGATGGATGGTGTGGGTCAACTTGGGTAAAGGGGAACGGTTTGAGGCCATTTGAACAATGGATGCCATGGCTATGGTCATGAGCTACCTCACTTGCCTTACCACGAAATTTTTCATAAGGGGACAGTGTAAACCTAAAAATTTTGAGTTTTATTTTTGGATATCCTGTTTGTTACATTTATGGCATCATGTACAACAAATTTGGGGTTATTTTGGAGATGGTCAAAAAAATCACTTCATTACAAACAGACCGTTTGGTCTCACTTAAGCGAGTTTTTCTAACAAGGTGGTTTTTTCGACCACATCCAAATCACCTGAAATTTTGTACACATGATCTTTTCATAAACATAGACGGAATTTGAAAGTTTTCCATTTTTTTAGAATTTTATATAATTTATAGTGGCTCAGTGCAACTCAGGTACATACCTCTGACTTTACCCTAAGGGGACAGTGTAAACTTCATTATTGCTGAATTTTCTTTGATAATCATGTTTATTACATGGATGTGACTATGTTAAAAAAATGGGTGATTTGGAAAAGAAAAAGCCCATCAACTAACAGGAGATATCAAACCCCACGGCGTGCATACGACTAGAAACCTGACAACCATATGGGCCAGGATGCAGGCCCATGGGACATTGATTTCTCCTGCTAGCAGGCCCCATAGGGCATACACAGAAGTGGATAGGGAACTTGCTGTTTCAGTGAGAGAGGCTCATGCAATTGGTGTCTCAGCCGTGTATATAAGTAGGTGCGTGCGCGTCTCGCTTGGTGAGGTGGGACTAAACTCCCACCACCCGTCAGTTGCGCCCGGTGCGTCTCAGCGTTAGGCCAAATTTTGTGGGGCTGTCCCAGGCGAACCTCACCCGCGTGATGGACCACGCGTCCCTGTAGATGGTTGGGCTGGCCCATCATGTACGCATATCCTTTTTCTTTTTTGTTTTTCACATATTCTCTTTCATTTATTATTATACAGTTCTAAAACAAAGGTTGTTATAAACGCACAGAACTCCTTCTTCAGCCTCTCACCATCACGTTCACGTTGAACTCACCCTAAAATCAAGGAGAGGTAGATCGAATCTCCCCACGGGGGACAACCTCCACGGAGTAGCTAAATATGGTTACTTCAGATTTTCTTCCCAAGTCGTTTTTTGAGGGGAAAATACATTTTTATTTTTTCCTCCAATATTTGTGGCGAAATACATGGAACAAAAATCATGGGAGGCATGGGGCTACCTGTTTTTCCCCTCCAAAAGTGCACTTGTTGCCAAAATGCATGTGAACGTGTCATATTCCACATTTTCCTTAATACATGTTGTACACCTGCACAAACAATTGAATTGTCGTTTTCATTTTGTTATCAATTCCTAAATCTTGAAATTCAGCATGCCCCTATCCCATGGCGTCTCATCCAAGCCCCACATCAACCACGAAGATTCTTCTACCATGCATGTGTGCTGCTCCGACGTCCGGTACAAGAGAGGGGAATCTTGATCCGATGTGATGTGATTCATGTCTATCCATAGCATACACCGCTAGGCAACCGGGCCGACAACATGCACCGCTAGCCGCCTCGATCCAGATAATGGGCAAAGATGCTCAGCTGGACATGTTTGTTGGCACTAGTGCATGATGCGCCAATCTTGGTGTGCAAGACGTGTAGCCGTGTGTCATTTTAACATGCTTGGCATAGCAAGGGAAGGGGCTCGTCGGAGATCCAACGAACCGAGGTGGGGTCAAGGGTGGATGGATGGTGTGGGTCAACTTGGCTAAAGGTTTATGGTGGGTGTCTACGTGGCAAGTGTGCATGCATGGTGTGAATCCAGCTGTGTGTAATGCACTGGACATGCCTTTTAGAATAGGGCCCACATGAAGCGGCAACGAATTTTGAGGAAAATGAAGGAATGGGCCCCACACTCCGTCTGCATGCCGAACTTGTTCCCTCCATTGGCTACATCCAGCATGCGATATGACATGCCTTCCACATAGCCCGCGTTAGGGCTTATGCGTGCCGCTCTCGGTGTTTGACCACACCCTTCACGGGTCATACGATGAGACCACGCCAGGCCCCGTGAAGCACCGCCTAGACACAAACCGGACGCGTTACCTTTTGGTAGCTATATCCAAAGCATATGCAGACCCGCCGTCTAGACCCACGTGTGGAGCATCACGTAGACGTTTAGACTCATACGTGGACATGCACCCTCTTGGTAGACATTTAGACTCATGCGTTACCTCTTGGTAGCTAGATCCAAACTGGAATCACACCACTTACGCCAGTCCCCGAACCATGCATCCCCGCCGTTTAGACTCACACATGGACATGTGTGCGTGCATGTTGTGGGTCCAGTTGAGTGCGATGCACGAGACATGCCTTGGTTACTAGGTCTAACATCACGTGGCATCGAGATTTGAGGCAAATGAAGGAACGGGCCCCGCACTCCTTTCACAGGCCGAACGCATTCTCTCTCGATGGCACCACGCCCAGTCCGGTGAAATTTTTAGCCCCTCATGAATTTGCATTGATTATAACGACAACAGACGGGCATCATAGCCGTAGAGAACGGCTTCGAGGCCACGCCTCCCGTTGGTAGCATATGGCACATATATGGACCAAAGAGCTTAACATGGGGCACTCATCCCATTCCCTGCTATGTTTTCATGGTGGACGCATAAGATCTTGAACTTTCGAGGTTACAACCATAGAAATGCGGTAAACGGCCCAAATATGCGAGGGGGGGGGGAGCGAGAAAGGCGGCGCAATTACCTACCCCCAATATTGAAGTTTGTTTTTTCTGGAAAGAAACATTTTTTTATAAATAAGGAATTTTCAGCACTTATTAATAATGATTTTATAATTTCACATTGTAAGGTGCATTTTTTCTCTAAAACAAAGGTGTTGTAAACGCACAAAACTACTCCTTGAGCCTCTCACCATCACCTTCACGTTGAACTCACCCAAAATGGATTTCCCTCTTTTTTACGATTTTCCTTTGTTTTTGTTTTTTAGACAAAAGGATTTTGCTTTGTGTTTTTTGTATTAGTAACATAGGGTTTTACTTTGTGACTGGTAAGCGGCCTGTGGGCCTGTTTGGTTGTTTCTTTACGAACTGGACCCATGGGCCATTATTTTCTGTGCTTGACACGGATAGGGTCCGTGTCATCACCCCCATCGCCCACACACCCCCGCCCCCCTGACCCCCACCCTCCCCACAAACCACCCCGCCGCGACCCCGCCGCCTACTCGCTTGGCCGCTCTCAACGGTTGGAGCAGAAGAGCGTGGAGTGAGATTGGGAGGCCGTCAGCAAGCACCTAGCGACTACCGGCGACTAGTTGAAGTGAGAAACCCTAACTTGTAATATTCGACTTCTTTGTTCCTTGTTGTGTTGCCATTTTGGGAGTTGGATATGGTTTTCAAAGTCAGAGATTAGATAGTTAGGATTTTTAAATCGGAGGTTAGGTGGAAGGCGATGCAGAGATTGAAGGAAGTTTTCTACATCGGTGGCTAGCTGGGTATTTTTTTAGGGTTTCGGTATTCCAGGGTTTTCATAACAATGAACAAGTGCAGATGCGTAACACAATAGTAGCAAATTTCAGCAAACAGTCCTTTAAAAACTTTACAAAATATTGGCCTTGTGCACTGGCGAATCCAGGAAGAAACCAGAGGGTGGGCTCAAAACTTATAAGCTGGGCTAGTGGATTAAATTCCTTTTTAGGCCAAAATTAGGTTGGGTTTAGTAAGGCAGCCATTAACCTATAGTCCTAGATTGCAAGTCAACTAAACATTTCTCAGAATAATACTTACTGCAGTGTTTTTTTTGCAGAATATGAAATTTTGATCCAAATATTTGTATCTTTGTAGGGAAATAACAATAAACTCTTAATTCTGTTGCCCAAATTAGTTCATATTTTAAAGATTATAAGTGTGAGGGCGTATAATATATCAGAGTTTTTAGGAATTATTTTAGTCTTTATTTTGTGTGGTTATGTAGTACCAGGAAAAAGTGAAGTAAGTTCATTTTCTCCAACATGACAGACAAGTGGCTAATTGAGTTGGTTACCCTGACAATCCTTCGTCCGTCCAGAACAGATTGTCTTTTCTTTTTCAAGGACCATATTGTTGGATGCGGATGTATGTAGATGGGCTGTATGTTGAAGGTGTGCGTGTGTACATTCGGGTGGGCCGAGTAACAGAAGTAGTAGGATTTATGTTTTCATAGGACTTTTCTCAGAGATTACTGCTCAGTCTCAGACACTACCTCAGTTGTGCTGTAGAGGAGGGGCCAATGCCGCGCGTTGACGCTCGGGGTGAGCCCATGCTGCCGGTCGAGGATGAAGAGAAGGACATGTCTAAAGAAGCTGTGGTGCGGCGGGCACGCGCTGCGTTGCGGGGTTATGAGGAGTGGAGGGCGAGCCACCCGCTCAGTTCAAGTGCATGATTGTTGATTACTGATGCAGTACCTTCGTTGATTATACTGTATGATTATTGCCTAGTGTGTTTACATGCATAAGTCCTTTTCTTAAATTCTCATCCTTTGCTTTTCTTCATTTTATTTTGTTTACACAGGTGGTGTGCATAACCTGTTGACAGGACTGCAACAGGCCCAATGAAGATGGGTTGACATTTACCATCAGGCTAGATGGGGACACTTCAGCTCTGGTATAAATAATCATGTCAATTTTACTTGTACTATGTTTGTTCCCCTCTACTTTGAAGATTAACAATATGTAGGAAATAAATAGCAATTAAATTCTACATCTACAGATCGTGCCATGCTACGCAAGGCACCAGTTCAGCGTCATCCCAGACAGTTCATTGCTTTTTCAAGCGAGAGGGAGTCGCATGTATGATTTTGGCGTGTACAAAGGGAATTCAAGGGCGATCATCTGTGGTGAAAACTGGTGCAGGTTTGTTGAAGACTTCGACCTGCGAGAAGGCGACCTTGTCTCCTTCGATTTGACTGAAGACATTCATATGGTGTACTGCTGCAACCTGCCAACGACATGCGATCAAAACGAAGAGCGTAAAGATCCTCTAGAATTAGCTGTCATAACGAAGGGAATTAATCTTACAAAGCAAGAGGAGCGTAACCTACATGACCTTTTGGCGATGAAGAAAGGTTATATAGGTGCATTTTTTGTCCACCGCTTCACCAAGTCGAACATAGGAGGAAAGATGATGGTATGTTTTTGGTGTACTAGTATTTTCTATTTTGTATGCAATTTTCTTTGTTTTTTCATGGAGAGAAAGTTTAATGATATGCTATTGTAGCTGAAACCAGTGAATACACTGATGTGTGTTTTTGCATATCCTTTTGTTTCCCATAACTGAAGATCCTTATGTAATATATGTAGATGTAGCTGAAGATCCTTTTGTTTACTGCTCCTTCACATATTTGATAATTTTTCTTCCTATGACGGTGCATACAGAGATTACCGGTGAAAGTTGTCGACGCCCTGAAGACCCCAGGAGATGGGGAGATACCGGGAGATGGGCTTGCTGGCATTCGGCTGTGCAAGGACAGTTTGATGCCGGTCAAGTACCACAAGTGTGATGATGGCCGCATCATCTTCGGCAAGGGATGGAGTGATTTTATTGACAGTGAAGAGCTTAAGGTTCATAAAGCCGTTCTTTTCGGTTTCAAGACCACCACCCATGAAGATCTTCAGATCGAGGTGGTTATGAACATGCTGACCGAGGAGCCACAAATGTAGCACGACAACGCAAGAGTGTCCTTTACACTAGGTATAGTGCGAAAACTATTTTGATAGCAGTTGTGCATCTATGGGGTTACGTCTTCATTATGTCTTGGGTGATGATGACTATGAGAGGACATGTTGCAGTTAGAGTAAATGCTAGGATTCGGCCCTATTTAGGACTCAAAATAGGTCTTTCATAGGTGGTTGCTTTATTGGCTGCTGTTTCCTGGCTATAATCATGAACGATGGTAATGCAAATGGAATCGTTAAGGGGGTTTTATTAATATTTTAAATCATGGAGTTAAGATGGTAGAACTACCTATGAGTGTTTGCGTAGGAGATGCGGGAAGGGCATCAGTTGTGTTCTTGACTCTTTGGCAATGCAGGAATAATGTGAGATTACAAAATAAATGGTATAGTGATCTTATGATTCTTGTTTAGCTAATTTGCTTGTGGATCATGGGATGGTCTATATTGCAGATGAAGGTGGTAAACAAAGAGGTGCTGATGGTCTATATGCGCACGCTAGAGCATGTAGCAGGTGAATTATACAGTTCATCGCAAGTGTGGAGTCACAGGGTACTGCGGTGTCGCCTGTGCATCTCTGCCGTAGTTTTATTTTTGGACCTTCATGTTAAGTCTGGCTAGGCTTGCTACCATGTATGATTTGTGCTGCTAGTTGATTACTTTAGTTTCTAGCTGTAGTTTGTATCAGGGGCTTGAAAGACCATGTGTTTTCTGTTAATGGAAAATCAGAGGGGGCGACCCTTCTTTTGATTAAAAATGAACTTTCTCTATGCAATTAAAAAAATAAAATTTCTCTATTCAAACCCAGTTGAGAACAGTATTCATTATAAATCTGAAATAATCTTTTGGAAAAATGGCTATCGCATTCTGTGTATTCATTATAAATCTGAAATGATCTTTTGGTAAAAATGGCTATCGCATTCTGTATCATAGCTAGCGAAACCGAAACAAAATAAACGTCTTAAGTATAATATCTCGTGAACGTGGATCAAATTAGGCAAGACAACTAGAATAAAGGATGATTCAACTCGCAGGAAATTTGAACTTACGACTTACTAGCAGTATAATAAAGTTTACAGACTATCAACTATATAAATAGAAGAAACATTTTATGTTGATTCATTCTTCCTTCCGGACTTCTTTGACCGCCTGGATGGTTTGGCGAGATGCTGGCGCTGACTCTCGAACCCCTTCTGGAAGTTCACCCACCGCCTATATACGTCGTAGGTGGCATACACGTCCATGGAAGCATAATAGATGTTCTTCAAGGGCAAGGGCGCTTCTGCCCATATATGGTGGTCATCTTCTGTGAGAACGTCCTTCATCTTGTTGTAGCTGTGGTGGATGATGGAACCAGCGTAGTCAGCCAAGCCATAATTTGGCTTAATCGTCACTGGATCAGGCACTCTCCACATATTCTGGATATCCACAAAGTTTTGTACCACCAGACCAACATGCTTGAGTTTTTTCTTGTCATTCTCGATGTCCACCCCAACAAAGGTGTACTCCTCGTCGAGCAGGAAGGTGGCAAGCAGGCTGCAGTGCTCATCAGCAACGCTTATGTGGTACACGAGGACGTAGATGCCAACGCATAACTGGACCACAGCCGCCATCTGTGTCGGACAACGAGGCCAGGTGTACTCCACATCCAGTGCAACTATCTTCTGGTCGTCGTTCCGCAGCCAGTATTTGAATCTGCCAATACAGTACTCAACACAGCTAGCATTGTTCGTGTACTTCACACAAATTTCGGTATTTCCATCTGCCCTAGCATCATAATCATTCTCGAACGCCATGCCGAAGGACTGTAATTGATGAAACCAGTATAAGACATGAAGCATGACAATAACATGATAACAATAAGCCGAGATGAATATGACGGCAGATAGTATAGGAATTCTGGCGATATTGAAAGTTTATGTAAACAAGTGCATGAACAATCTAAACTAAACAAGTACTCCCTCTGTAAAGAAATCACTAAAGCAGTGAACCAAAAGTTGTTATATTTCCTTGCAGAGGGAGTATATGTGAATTAACAATATAAATTTACGCTCTTGAAATATTTATCTAAACAACTACATCAACAATCAAGAATAAACATGTATCTATGAATTGTTCATCACCCATGCAGATGAAATTGTGTGTACAAACTAAAGAAGCAGGAGAAAAACAAGAAATTGACAAGACAACGGACTAGATGTTGCATGCAGATGAATCTGTGTGCAAAATTCTCATAAGGCAACAGACTACATGTTACAGGCAGATGAATCTGTGCGCACAAAATAAAGAAGCAGGAGAACAAGAAATTGACAAGAAGAAGGCCATCGTATGTGCTGCTACTAGAGAACTACTAACAAAATTGACAGGAAGGAGAACTCACCGTTCCAGAAGCCAGATTGTTGGGAGAGTGGGCGACGCAGAGGAAGAGGGAATCGAGAGAGGACGCAGAGGCAGAGGAACCGTTTTTGGAGAATCGTGGCAGTGAGGACGAAGCGCCCTCGTGCATGCCCGTCCTAAATAATTGGGACGGGGCTCGTCCCGCCTGCTGGAGTCCTCGCTTCCTTTGTCATGTTCACATTTAAAATGGGCTCACCCATAGGCCCATATAAGAAAGCACAAGAAGCCCAAACGCTTCACGATTGAGATTACTGATCTAAACTTGCTAAAAAAATTCTCAAAATAAAAATATAGCTAAAAAAACTTTACGTGATCTAAAACTACCTCTTCGTGAGATCCCAAATTCCCAATATTTCCTTGTGGTGGGTTGTTAGAGAATCCCCTATACATAAACATTACGTGATCTAAAACTACCTCTTCGTGAGATCCCAAATTCCCAATATTTCCTTGTGATCGGTTGGTAGAGAATCCCCTATAAATACAAAGCTTTTCACGGCATAGATCGTATACTTCCACCCCATGCCTCCCACCCCACGCCGCCCATACCTAGCCTTCCATAACTACACCGAATTACCACCCCACGCCGCCCAAAGTAGCTCCCAGGTCGGTGAAGCTGACGGAGCCGTCATCTTCAAAGCCTGCGTCGACGAATCCTGAGATGAAAGACAAGGGCACGTCAGAGAAGCCGACGAAAGAGAAGGTCACGTCGGAGAAGCCGGCGAATCAAAAGATGAAAGAGAACGGCAATGGAGCCGGTCGCCATCAAGAGAATCCTCCGGTAATGATCGAGATCCTTGTATTGTGTATACACCCCCCTTCCCAAGTCTGCATGCAATCCCATTATTTACAACGCACTTCTTTTTGATCTCGTTTAGTTACAGCCATAACGAACTATCCCTATTTTACTGAAGGAAGATTGGTGTGTCTAGAAAGGCTTGCACAAATCTTAGCATAAAATCAATGACATAGGACTTAGATAAGCAATACTTAGAGCACATCTACATGTGCTTTAGCAAAACTTAAGGGAGATCGTGGATACCTTCCTCTCTTAGTTTTTAGTCGTGAATGCCCCTCTCTGTAATGAAACTTGCGCTAATTTTCATGCTGGAAAGTTCTACGTGCAATGATATGGAAAGGAAGGACTAGTAATTCAACTTTGTTTAAAACCAGCAACCGAATCAACAAAATAATCGTAGTACTCCTAAATGCCTAATCAAATACGCAGTAGACAGAATACAAAGTAGTTTTGTACGTAAGTTGCACGCCTCACTTATTTGGCATTGAGAACATCAAATGTATGTACTATATTAAATTTTAGGTTGACGAGAAATAAAGGAGAAAACTAAAGAGAAAGATGGACAGTAGGATCACATGTTACATTCCTAGTATGGTGATTATCTATAAACTATTGATCTTGTGATCATGTATGCAATTATTTTCGTAAGCGTGACGCCTGAAACTTTAGTAGTGTACATAGAACAAAGTCTGCTCTTTGTACTAAAAGTCTATACTATTATCAGTCAATTTGCAGACAGAGATAGCTTGTTTTTCTATGTCTGGTGTTTATTATATGGCCTAGAAGCTCTATAATTTCATGCAGCAATGTAGAGCACAATTTTGATATTGGCATAGATTACATCTAGTCGGTTCTATGCGTGTTAAAATGAATACCATACATAATCTAATCACACTATTTGTACATTCAGGGAACTCAGGTTGCTTCATTGCTGCAATACGAGAAGTTCATAAAAGATTTAAACGCACATCAACTGACGTACATCAAGTTGATTGGACTGGGTGAACTTCTCAAGATTCCTGGCATGAGAATGAGACATCTACTGTGCCAGGCCGTCGCTTATTCATATGATGCAGAGCAGGATGCCTTTATAATTAATGGGAGACCATGTAGGATCACACTAAAAGATGTGGAGCATATAACAGGCCTTCCCTGCATGAGGAAGAATCACGTCTCTTCAAATCACAACAATACTTTGGAGTTGTGGAAGGAACTGAAAGACCCCAATGACACAAAAGTAACTTTGAAAGGATTGCTAGCCAAGATGAAAGGAAACAGCACACCTAATTTTGTCAGGCCGTTTGTCTTATACACCATAGGCAAATATGTATGCCCGACAACACAGTAGTATGTGGACAACAGATACCTTGGGATTGTTAGAAACGTTGAGACAATAAAGAACACCAATTTTGGACAGCTTACACTTGACCATCTTATGACTAGCGTCAGGAAATTTGTAAATGGTGGAGCAAATCTGGAGGGCAACCTACCATTGCTGCAAGTAATACAATCATTATTAACATACAATACATTTAATTTTATGGAAAATTTTCTACGCTGTTTTTGTTGTAATGCAGACGTGGTACTACGAGAAGTGGAGGGTGCACCAATTGGACTCTACCATCTCGTATGCATCAAGGTTAAGGCCGCTGATCCAAAACTGGAGTGACGAGAAGGCACAGAAGGTTGACAACATAATCAACAAAAATTATATAGGGGTTGGAGAGGTAAAGTGTTAGTACTGTGTGCCTGGATTATTTACCATATGTTTTGAATGATAATAACGACACTAACATACAGTATGTCGATGACTTGCTGCGGCCTTTCAATCCGCCACCAGTTGGGACGCCGGTCAAACCAAAGACTGACAGTCAGGTAAATGATGAACATCAGACACAAATATATATTGTAACTTTGCAAGTACAATCGAAGTCATATGCTTCTAACTGCTTGTAATTTGCAAGATAAGGCACTCATGGGCCGTGTATTGGCTGATTTGAAAGAAGTTGCCTCCATTGTGCGGGAAGCCAGTGCACAACAATTTGATAGGATGAGCACCCTTGAAAAAAATGGACAAGTGTCTTAGGCGTACACTTGCGAACGACAGACGCACGGACGACCCCATCACAGAATTCAATGTAAGTATACCATTATGAGTTTCTATAAATATTTTTACTATCAATACTCTCCACACTAACATATTTGTTTTAAAGAACCACCGCTATGGAATATTTGATGCTGATCGCCCAGGAGTAGAGGACATACAGCTATCTGACCTGGGAGTACCTGCGGACCCAATGGAGGTCCCAGGAGAGAATACTACTCACCAGCAAAAACAAAAAAAGACACGGAGGTCATTGCCAAAGGCATTTCTGCTAAGGGAATACAAAAAGATAACATGGATGCCCCCATGAAGAACGTAGCTGAAGATTTGCAGCCTGCTCCTAGTTTGCAATCGCGAAAGCATTCAAAAACCACCACAAGCCTTGAAGCTTTCATGGTGATACACATTTCACATCTAACTGATTTTGTTTTAAGTTAATGAAGATTCGTAGCTAACAAGTGCTTTATTTTGAATCACAGGATCCTCTGAATTTGAGGCACAATGAGAATGTGCGAAAGGCTGAAGAAAGAAGAGATCAAGATGATGAAGATGTCAGTATTGAGGTGGGGGGAGAGGCAGGTACCAAAAGCAAACACCGGTCTGCCAAGGCTAAGGAAATAAGGGAGCCGGAAGAGACACATGTCTTCCCAGTTGATGAGGACAACTATGATGATTCTTTAGCAAAGAAGTGACAAGATAGCGTGGTTGATTCCATGCTACCAACTAGTACGAGCATCCGGAAAAGAGTGGAATCTTCATTATTGTGCAATGAAGATTATGTTCTGTACGATAGTGATAAGAAGAGAAAGAGAAACATGACTCCATCGGAGTCTACCAACGATTCCAAGGACACAAAGAATACAAAGAGGAAAAACCGTGCAAGCATTTTTAAAGATACAGACACAGGTGCTTCGAGGCTAGAGACCGACCTTGACAAGTTTCGACAGAATCATGTGGCCGAAATTGTCAACACCTTAGATCTTGATAAACAATTGGTGGTAATTGATGGCATTGTTCTGCTACAGAAGCATTTGCAATGCCTCACCATGACAGATGGAGTTTTAGATGACAAATGGTTGGGTGACGAAGTAAGATATTTGCCAAATTATTTTATCAATTTTCTTTTGCACAGTACAATTAACTTGAATTTTGTTTTAGTTGGTTGATGCTGTGATTCAGATCATGTGTCATGATCATCCTGAGGACATAGGGGACGGGCAACTTGTTTACATTGAGAGGGTGGCCGGCGTCGCTATGCTCGAAAGAGATGGTAAGGTAGAGAACTGGCACGAGGCCGCTTTGGTGGGCAGTCATGGAACAACAAAAGGAGACAACTACCTCAGACATGATCTGGTACCATCTAACCATGACATAAACACATTTATTTTTGTAATCATTATGCATGTTGTTGTAATCATCTTTGCTGTCCAGGTTTTTCTACCTACGAACATGGCGAACACCCACTGGTTCCTTGTGGTCGTAAACCCCAGAAGGAGGGAGATTCAGATTCTTGATTCACTTTTCAGTTACGTAGTAACACAAGTGGTTCACGTGGTGAGATTTTAAACGTCTTTCAATATAACACAACATTTAGCATCATACCTAACCTTGAACCGTGAGCAACTTCTCATACCATGGACTTTGGCAGATACGTGGGGTGGAAGCACATTTGAGAGCTTCGCTGCGAACCAATGGACCACAAAGCCATGCATGGCAAGACATTAACGTGACCCAATGGACAGTAAAGCATGTTCCTGTGCCAAGACAAGATGACAAGTCAGTCAACAGTATTAGCTTCTCAATATGTTTTGAATTTTTAATACGTGAAATGGTGCTAACATAATTAATTGTTGTAGTTCTTCTTGTGCACTCTACATGCTGAAGAACATCGAATTCTTTACGAGAGAAGATCTTACGCTGCGTTATGACCAAGTACGTAGAGTAACACCTAAAATTCTGTCAATTTTGTAAACATATGGAACGATACTAACATATCCTCCCATGGAGGCATACATTGACAATTATAGAAGAGAGCTGCCTGTTGCCCTTCTTACTTCGCCCTACAACAAATTGAAGTCCATGAAAAGGCTGAAGACGTACATTGCTAGCCTATCAGATGCAGCTGCGATTGAAGATCATGAAGATGCAAGCGGTTAGTCCAGCAGTGGTTGATTCTTAGATCTGGAGTGTACACTTGGTTATGAAGCGGTAGAGTAGGGTGTGGTTTGGTTTTAGTCCCGAAGAAGGTTTCCTAGCCATGTTCATAGTCCAGTGCGGATTAATCAAGTTGTAATATTTCACAGTACGGGTTCCAAATACTATTCATGAAATAAATTTGGTCTGCATGGGCTGAAACATATATTTGCTTTTTACAACCAGAACTTTTGAAGCTTTTTTTAACATTGCTAGTTAGAAGTTTCAAAAAAAATTCAGTTAGTGCTGAAATATTTTGGCTGAAAGGCAAATATTGCAGTGAGTGCTTAAATGAATGAAGTTCAGTTATTTCATCGAAATCTCATCGAAGTGAAAACCATGGTGTCGTGCCATCTTGAGCAGCAACAGAAATGATTCAGCGTTATTAACAAAATTTGGTCTCACAGATACGAGGAAAAAAGGTATGATTTTGAACATGCAAGATCGGATGAGCAATAAAATAACTTCACAAGAGAGCCAAATACTATTCTTGAAGAAGGTTTCCTAGCCATGTTCATAGTCCAGTGCGGATTAATCAAGTTGTAATATTTCACAGTACTGGTTCCAAATACTATTCTTGAAATAAATTTGGTCTGCATGTGAGACGCTGAAACATATATTTGCTTTTTTCAACCAGAACTTTTGAAGCTTAGGAAGGTTAACTGAATTCTTAAATTTATATTTAAGTGTCGTCGGAGTCTGGACAAGATTCAGAACAATTACATCGCTAGTTAGAAGTTTCAGAATTTTTTAAACATCGCTAGGTAGAAGTTTCGGAATTCTTTTAACATCGCTAGTTAGAAGTTTCAGAAAAATTTCAGCGAGTGCTGAAATATTTTGGCATCGCTAGTTAGAAGGTTCAGATTTTTTTAACATCGCTAGTTAGAAGTTTCAGAAAAAATTTCAGCGAGTGTTGATTTTGGCCGAAATTCAGTGAGGCTGAAATATTTTGGCTGATTTTTAAAGAAACGGGAACGATATCTTTTTGATGATCGTGATTCTCAGGAGACCTACGTGTTGTTACGCAACTTACCTTGGTTTTTTTAAACCATAACTTACCTTTGCTAAACTCTCCACGCCCCCCCCCCTAATATTCAACCAGGTGGGTCCCCTCCCTTGATTTCCTCCAACCAAAGAAATCTATACGTAGATATATGTCCGGGTTGTTACGATCCCTATAAATAGGGATCCTTTGAAACCTTGTAGATCATAGTTCGTCCTTCTGCGCTGCCCAAACCAGCAAGACAGAAGGACGGAGCAACCCAGGAATCCAGCAAGACCGAACGACGGAGCCAAATATGGATCCTCTGGTAACTCCCCACGATCTCAGCTGCTGCTATTTTTCGTGCCACGATCTTCCTCGCATGATCTCTTGCTGCGACCCCACTCGTTGTTTGCATATTCATGTAACTCTACACGTTTTTAAACAAATTAAGTTGGGGGCGTTAGGGGAGGGCGCTAGGATTTGTTTCCTACCAGATTGGCAGTTCATTGATTAATTCCAGGCTAAATCTTAGCGTCTGGTCTTGTCGATGCCAATTAGTGCAGCAGGCGCTTGCCTTCTTTTTTTCCTTCTGCACGAGTCATGGAAGGCATCGATGGCCCATGTTTTAATTCCAGACTACTGATCATGATTAGCGCCTAGAGTTGAGGAGACCACGGTTGGATAGTTTTTTATTTTCCAATGTTTATTTTATTTCAGATAAGTGCCTTGCAATGGAGATTACCTTAGATGACCGTTCAAACATAACCAAGCTGAATCACATGATAGTATTTGCACATACATGGAACTCAGCATGCTTGTACCTCATGCAGTAGCGTAGAGCACAATTTTTATGTTGGTATATATAAGCTGTATTCATCTGTATGAGTGTTTAAATTGTATACCATGCTGAATCTAATCACACTTGCACATCCATTGAACCCAGGATGCTTCTTTGCCGCCATACGAGGAGTTCATAAACGGATTAAACACGCAGCAAAGGATGTACATCCAGTTGATCGGACTGGGTGGACTTCTCAAGACACCTAGCATCAAAATTAGACGTGTACTCTGCCTGGCCATCGCTAATTCATATGATGCAGAGAAGGATGCCTTTATCATCAATGGGAGACCATGTAGGATCACATTAGAAGATGTAGCACATATAACAGGCATGCCCTGCCATGGGAAGAAGCACGTCCCTTCAAATCTTGATGATAATATGGAGTTGTGGAAGAAACTGAAAGACCGTAATGACACCAAAATAACTTTCAAAGGATTGCTAGCCAAGATGAAAGTCGACAACACACCAAATTTTGCCAGGCCATTTGTGTTGTACACCATAGGCAAATATGTATGTCGAACAAAAGAGGAGTATGTGGATAACAAATATATTGGGATTGTTAGAAACGTTGAGACGATAAAGGGCACAAATCTTGGACAACTAACGCTTGACTATCTTATGGATAGCGTGAAGAATTTTGTAAATGGTGAGGCAATTCTAGAGGGGAATTTACCACTGCTGCAGGTAATTTGTAGTAGTACAATTA
The DNA here is from genome assembly GCF_003073215.2 of Triticum urartu. Classification (NCBI taxonomy): domain Eukaryota; kingdom Viridiplantae; phylum Streptophyta; class Magnoliopsida; order Poales; family Poaceae; genus Triticum; species Triticum urartu. Next base: position 75,112,619 of record NC_053027.1, on the reverse strand, counting down.
TCAGTTACCTAACATACATTACATAATGTACGGGAATGTTTGTAAACTGCTTTTTTTTGTCATGCAGACATGGTACTACGAGAAGTTCAGAGTGCACCAATTGGACTCTAGCATCTCGTATGAATCAAGGTTAAGGCCACTGATCCAGAACTGGAGCAAGGAGAAGGCAAAAAAGGTTGACTATAAAATCCAGAATAATTATCTGGGAGTTGGAGATGTAAAATGTCAGCACATTGCCTGGATTATGTAACATATATATTTTCTAAATCATACTAACGACACTAAACTGCAGTATGTTGAGGACCTGATGAGGCCTTTCATTCCAGCACGAGATGGTACGCTGGCCAAACCGAAGACTGGCACTCAGGTAAATGAGTTACATAAGGCACAAATATATATATATATATATATTGTAACATTCCAACTAGTATGAAGTTATATGATTCTAACTGTTTCAAAGTCTCAGATTAAGGTACTCGTCGGACGTGTATTGACTGATTTGCAAGAAGTTGCCTCCCTCGTGCGGGAGTCCGGTACAGAACAAAACCATAGGATGTGCACCCTTGAAAAGAAAATGGATGAGTTGCTTAGGCGTACCCGTACAAATGGCAAGTTCACGGAGGACCTCATCAAAGAATTGAAGGTAAGCCTAGAATTATAAGATTAGTATATATAATTGGAAATTTACGTGTACAAGTTTTTTTCTCATTTAGTTTACTATCAAAACACCCCAGACTAACATATATTTTTTAAAAGAAAAAACACGATGGAATATTTCCAGGAGTGGACGACATGCATCTATCTGACCTCGGGGCACCTTCACACCCAATGGAGGCCTCTGTTGAGAATGCTGAGCAGGCTTTTGACCAGGGGAAACAAAAGGATGTCACAAAGGTCGATGCTAAGCACGATTGTAAGCAGGGAATAAAAAATGATGACATGGAGCCCCCCATGAAGAACCTTGATGAAGATTTTGACGTACGCATGTTAACTTAATTATGAAACAATCATTGTCGTTTCAGAAATAACATTTGATCTTCCACGTACAGGATGAAGCATTCGAAAGAGCTGCTACAAATATCAAACAGGATCTCAGTAGTATTCATAAGCTTTTGAAAGAGGTGGATGATATCCAGGGAGCTCCTAGTTTTGATAACCAAATGCATTCCAAAGACACCACAAGCCTTGAAGATTTCCAGGTGATGCACATTTTACCTATAATTGAGCAAGAATCTGCTAAAGGCTAACACACGGTTTATTTCATCTGACGGAATCCGTTTAACAGATGGAGTAAGCAGCACTCTGTGAAGGCTACAGGATCGCGAGATCCTGAAGAGCCCCGTGCCTTCATAGATGATGATAGCCATGATGAATCCTTTGAAAAGCAGCAACAAGTAAGTGTGGTTGGATCAACGCCACCAAATCATGGGGGCGAAAAGAAAAGGGTGGTATTGCAATTATTTAAGGATGACGAGTATGCTTCGTACGACACTGAGAAGAAAAAAAGAAAAAAAAGACTCCATCAGAGTGTACAAATGATTCCGAGGGTACACGAACAGTAAAAAGAGGAAAATCGGCTCTAGCAACTTAAAAAAGAGGTCAGAAGTTTCTGAAACCCAGAGGGACCAGCTAGACGTGGTTCGACAGGATTTCGTGGCGTCACTGATCAACACTACAAATCGTGAAAAACAAATGGTGTTAGTTGATGACATTGTCGTGCTATCAAAGCATTTGCAATGCCTCACCCATAAAGATGAATCTGAAGATGGCGTATGGTTGGGTGACGAAGTAAGATAGTATTTCACAATTTTGTTTATGAATTTTCATTTTTGTACAATACAATTAACTTGATTATTGTTGTAGGTGGTTGATGTTGTGATCCAGCTCATGCGTAATGATCAACCAATTGACACAAGGGACGGCCAACTGGTTTACATTGAGAGGGTGGCCGGCATCGCTAAGCTCGAAAGAGATGGTAGGATAGAGGAGTGCTACGAGGACGCTTTGGCAGGCATTCCTGGAACAACATAAGGAACCACCTACCTGAAACATGATATGGTATATTAAGCTGACGTAGAACAGATTTTTTTATTACTATGCACGTTGATCTAATTATCTGTGCACTCCAGGTTTTCCTACCTACGAAAAGTTTATACACCCACTGGTTCCTTGTGGTCGTAAACCCCATAAGGAAGGAGATTCAAGTTCTTGATTCACTTTTCCACTGTATGATACCCAAATAAGTAAATAACGTGGTGAGAATTTCAACATATTTAACTATAAGAAAGGATTTAACATCGTATGTAAGTATTAGTCGTAGGCAACTTCTCATCCCATTGGGATTGCAGGTACGTGGGATGGAAGCACATCTGAGAGCAGCGATGCGAGTCAATGGGATTGAAAGCAATGCATGGGAAGACATTAACGTGACGCAATGGCCAGTACGAAATATTAATGTGCCAAAATCCAATGAGACGTCAGTCAACAATATTAGCTTTTGTTTTTGTTTTACATCGTTAATATCTGAAATGCTGATCTAACAACATAAAATGTTGCAGTTCTTGTAGTGCACTGTACATGCTGAAGAACATCGAATTATTTATGGGAGTAAAACTAAGGTTGCAATATGACGAAGTACGTAAAGTAACACCTCAAATTTTGTCATTTTCTGAAACATATGGAACGATACTAACATATCCTCGCATGCAGGCCTACATCGACAAATTCAGAACAGAGATATCTGTTGTGCTTGTCGATTCACCCTAAAACAAAATGAAATACGGGACTAGGTTCAGGCAGTACCATGCTAGGCAATCGGATGCAGCTGCGGTTGAAGACAACGAGGATGCAAGCAGTTAGTACAGCATTGTGGTTCATTCTTACATGTGGAGTGTACACTTGGCCATAAAGCGATAGAGTAAGGTGTGGTTGGGTTTTAGTCCCGAAGAAGGTTTCCTAGCCGTGTTATTAGTCCATTGCACATGAATCAAGTTGTAAAACTTCAATAATATTGGTTACTATATTTTGCTTGAAATAAATTTGGTCTCTACGGGATCTCGTAGAAATCTATATTTGATTTTTACTACCATGTGACAATAATGGTGCCTGGGGCAACCCTAGAAGAATAATGGATTATGATATATCTATTTTCATACGAGAGAAAAATTTATTAAAGCATGAGCATAGCCTCACAACAGAAGTCAAAAATACTGCCTGATTCAACACGCAATCCCAGCTATGTCTCGTAGGCAGGCCGCAAAGCCAAAAAAATAGAGCATATGATAACAAGAGTAAAAGCACGTACCATAGGGGGCCTCTGCAGGTGCTGCAACGCTGAATTGAAGCGATCACCTTCAGGAGCACAGTGGTGTGGACATGGTACGTCCATCTTGCCTCAGGGAATCACATAGCATGTTCTGTCATAGCCCTGCAAAACAGAGGAAAAATTACAACTTGTACTAACCTTGTCAAGTGTGTGCATGTAACAAATGTTGGACATAACTAAACACGGAAGAATGAAATGCAACATATAGAAGAATCGAATGCTCATTCCTTTCTCTCTGCTTTTTGCGAGGACCATTACTCTCCCTTTAACAAGGCTAAAACATCATAATAAGACTTAACATCAATCTTGAAAAGGTGGATATCCCATGTGAATCTAATTTTTCATATAAAGCACATGCCAAGTCTGTTGATCCCAGTCCAGCAATTGCACAAGAAGAAGCGAGCATCATAAATATTGAGCAACATAAGATATGAATTGTTTATAGTACATTCCAAAATTAATAGCTTACCATCTCCATTGATCTCCAAATCTCACCTATCAGCCAAATTGAAAGAATACATGTTGAATGCAACGATTGAACATTCGTAGATCAAGCAGTCGGGGTGGACGAATGGGACTGGCCGTCGAGGCCGGCGGCCGGCTTCATCTAGTCCCGCAGAACATGATCCATACCCAACCACCTTGCCATCGGACGAGATGCATGGCCAGATAGAAGCTGCAACCATGGCTGAGAAATGATATGTAGAGGACGCAAACAACCAATTGGGGTGTGGGAAAGAGGTTGCATATAACCTTGTGGCTATAGGCACCCGCATGGAGAACTGGGAGGTGGGATGGCGCCGACTCTTCACCGGCGGCCACCCTGGGGAGGGTAGTGGGCCTCCTCTTGTGTTCGTTGAAAATGCGGTGTGAGATCGCGAGGGAATTGGGGTGGAGGAAGGGAAGGGCCGCGACGCGCGGCTAGATCCTGCCGGCGACGAGGGAGGGAGGGGCCGCGACGAGCGGCTAGATCATGCCGGCGAGGATCAAAACCCTAGCGGCGGCGAGGCATAAACCCTAGCGAACGGGATAAATATCGAACCGAAAATAGCCCTCAAATTCATACCGAGAATACCCTCGAAATATTTGGGAGGAAAAAACAGATCAGTTCGAAATATTTTTTCTCCCGAAAATGCCCCTCAGGGTCTGATATAATACACGTGACATCAGTGTATTGCATCGGATTTGAACCATCGATTTTGCTCCGACGGACGGTCCATATCGTCCGGATGCACTGTAAAATGACTCTCTTTTTTAACACAATATAGATGTAGACGCTCATATACTCACCCATATGAACACACACATCGTACCCTTATGAGCACATTCTAGAGAAGGAGCCGACACATCATCTTCAAATTGACGAAGTCACCAAAGGCACCTCTGTAAAGCCTTATAAATTCAGAAAAATGCGAGCATCAATGTCAAGCCTAGGACTTGAGCCCTGGTGGGCTGGTTCCACCACAAAGAACCTAACCATTTATGATTTGATAATATTATCACCGCCTCCTCCTCCTCCAAATAAAAGCTAGGGTTGCTGCCTCTCGCAGGCGCCGCCGCAGGTCCGCCTCGTCTCTGGTGGCCCTAGGGCCATGAGGCCGCAGTGGATCCTGGCAAGGGCCGGCGGATCTATCTTTGGTGGATTTGCTTGGATCTCGTCGTTGTTCGTCTACGTTCGTGTGTCTTTGGGTTGGATCCTTCCGATCTATGTTATTCTTCATCCGCGGCGGGTGCTGTTCTGGTGCGCTGGTCCTATGGGGCCTTTGCATGATGACTTCCCGACTATCTACTTCAACAAGTTGTGCCCGACTCCGGCGATGGAAGGGTGATGACGGCGACGCGCCTTCGGCTCGTTTCAGTGCTTTTAGTCGTCGCTAGGTGGTCTATGAATCTGGATGTAATTTTTATTATTTCTGGTGCTCGTTGTATTGCCATGATTGAAGATGAATGGATCAAAAGTTTTCTCGCGAAAAAATAGAGCCCGACCATTTGAGCTAGGCTGAGTTTGCGGTCAAAATTGTCATAATAGCAATTATTATGGCGACCAGGCTGATACAGTGACTCTACTAGAGTTGTTCTAAGAGCTTCCTTGATTCACAAGATTGTAAAAATGCATAAATAGGAAAAAACACATGATTGAAATGGCATGCTATTGGAATTCTTTATAGGATTTTGATTTGTTGTATTGCATCACAAGAAAAACAAATGATTGAAATGGCATGCTATTGGAATTCTTTATAGGATTTTGATTTGTTGTATCGCATCACAAGAAAAACAAATGATTGTTGCCATGAGGTTTAAGTGGACGCATAATTCCTATGAAATGTAATGCAAACAAATATTTAGAAAAAAAATCACTATAGGATTTGATTCTACAAATCAAGCAACCACCATAGCAAAAGTTCATAAGTATTCCTATCCTCTAAATTGTGTTCTCTAATATACTAGTATGGAATGGTAAAACTGTTGGATTATAAATTTTAGGTATACATTATGCAAGCAGTGTGTCATCCCATTGTTTTATGTTTTATTAGTTGGCATGTGAGCCAGCCTTATCAAGACGGTGACTAATGATTAAACACCACAAATATGTGTTCAATTTTTAAATTCGGGTGATGGTTACATATTCCATAAATTTGATACTCGTGTTGTCTTGGGGGCAAAAATAATAATTACACACCAAATACTATAGAGAAAATTCCGGTCAGCTACCAACCTCAAATATGTAATATACGGCTTGTGTTTCTAGGTGGATGAAGGTTTTTTTTTAGATATGGTGGATGAAGTAGTACAACCACGAGGAAGAGAGTTTAAACCATGTCTGGCTAGCCCGTCATCAGCTTCCTAGCAGTTAACCTTATGACCGCATCTTCAAACACCTATATAGAAACTTAACCATCCAATTAATGCGATTACAACATGTATCAGACTCAAATACCCATCAAGGTTAATGCTTAGGCCTTGGCATTTTTCGTCTGAAAACATGAAACCACTCGCCCACTAGGATTATGTTGTCTTGTATTCCCTGAATTGGGTACTTACCATCACACATGCTCTTTTCGAATGTGAAAAGTGAAATTTACTCACAAAATATTACACAACAAACTTACAAAACTCAAATACCGCCTCCGTCCCAAAATAAGTGTCCTAATTTTACTGCAACTTTGTATTAAAGTTGAGACACTTATTTCGAGACGGATGGCGTGTTATATGGCTAGTAAGTATTTATCCGGTCTCTCTTTAGATAAGTTCACTTTGGTTGGCTTGAAGAGAGAGGCGTTGGGGATAGTGCATATGCTCCAAGAGTTCTCTTTCATGAAGGTTTAGCGCGATAGAGATAGGGTTGCCCATGAGAGTGTTGGATTTTATTTTAAGAGCGGTTCTCATGATATTTTAGTTGGTGTCGTTTCGCCCTACATGGCGTTTTGGGTCGACAAAAATTGTACCAACATTTGATTGAATGTAAGGGTGATTAAAAAAAGTGGCTTGTATTTCTAAGCAAATGAAATAAACAAACAAGAGAAAGGGGAAGGGAATTTAGACTAGTCTGGCTAGCCCATCAGTATTTGTCCTAGCGAGGTTGTTAGGACCACATTGTCAAACAGCTAGTACTACAAAGACACTTAACACTCCAGTTATTAAGGTTATTATTTTAGACTCACAAATGCCCATCAAATTAATGTTTAGACTTTGACCTATCTGCTTCAAAAACGTAAAACAACATCTAACCACTCGCCAACTATGAGAATATGTGGTGCTCTACGGGCAACAAATAAGGCTTTTGTGAACTAAGAATACCTTAGATGGTTAGGCTTCCTATGGTGGATCACCTCGGTTAAAATACAAACTTGGCATTGGTGCTTGCATATTTTCTAAATTTATTCTAGTCTTTCAGCGCTATTAATTATTTCAGTGTTATCACGTGCACTACTAGTGTTTATGATGATTTTGTCAATGTCAAGACCTACCAGCTAGGTCTCACCAAGATGTTCATATATAGAAGTAAGGGTGTGTGTGCACGCAGGCGCGTATGTGTGTGAGGACAGTGGATTTTTTGCTCTCTGACTCCACGGAGCCTGAAATCTTCAAACATTTAAAAATCAGCCTTTTAAGTTCCAAAAAAATCTGAAGAAAATACACAAGTACTTGTAGATGTATAGTAGACGTGTGTGAAATTTCATCACGAGATACTAACCAGAAAAACAAAATCATGTAATTTTATAGTGAATAGTACACATGTGCTAGAAATCATGATTTTTTGTGTGTAGCTCGCATAAAAAAGTACTTCGTGAAATTTCGCAGACAAGTAGTCTACATCTATATGTATATGTGTATTTTTCTTAAATGATTTTTTTAAATAAAGGGCTTTATGGAGAAATAAAGGGTTTTATGGAGCTGGAGCTCCATTAAATGGTTTTGGAGAGGATTTTCTGGTGGTTTTGACTAAAAGTTTCCGGATGGCATGTTCGCTTGCACAGTATTTGACTTTTTTAAAACAGCGTCGGCCTTCTTGGTGGAGAGACTCGTTGTCGTCGTCAAAGCCGGCCGACGGCCTCGGCGTGTGCTGCCGCGACAAGTGTAGCGACAAGAGGTCGGCCGCACCGAAGTCGGACGCGCCCAGTGCTCCGTGGGGCAGAGGCAACACCATTCTTGCCGGGGCGTTAGGAGGGAGCGGCAGGATAGCGACGCCATGGACCGACGCATGAGGACGCGCATGCTCCCGTCGGGCGCGCCCTCAGCCTGCGCCTCGGCGTGGTTGCCGTCGAGCGAGAGGACGTCCGGGTCCATGCGGACATCAATGACGGCGGCAGCCCGAAACCTCCCGAGATGAGCAAACGTCGGCGACGGCGGCGGACTGAAACCTCCCCGAGATGGCGGCCTCTCTGCTCTCGCACGTCCGTCCCCATGCTACATCGCTGAGGCTGCTCTCCCCGGTCTGGTGCACGCTGTAGCTGCTGCTCCTGCCGGGTGCCGCCCATCCCCTCCTGCATCTCTTCGCCGACGTCTCCTCCCATGCTGCTGCCGCCGCCCCTGCTCTTTGACGCCGAGACTGTCCGCTGCTCGCCATGGCCCAGGCCATCTCCCCTTCTGCCGCTTGCCCCAAGATGACAGCGTACATGAGTACATGGCGTTGAGTTCATACTGAATTGAACACCATAGTGCAGTGTTTGGAACTACTGACTGGTTACAGAGTTCAAAATACTTCCAATTGCCAATTGATTCATGATTCGCTTGTAAAAGAAAAATATGTTCTGAACTCGGCAGCCGAGTGAAGCAAAAGGAAATTGCTAAGCAAACTAGTCGTTGTGCCTTCATCCGAACTGAATGAGATGTTTGAGTTCAGAAAAGATGGCTCTGCATCTTCTATGCACCTGATGTGAGAAATCTGTTACGGCCGACCCAGCCGCTCTGGCCAACGCGACGAGTGCTCCAGCCCTCGCAGCCGCCGCCACAGGATCGCTGTCGGCTCTGTCGCGCGGGTCTCCGCGCGCCACCGGCGCCGGCACATGATTGGAGCCTCGCACCGCGCGTGGCTGCCGACTAAGAACGCCGGCGAGCGGGTGGGTGTACGTACGCCTACGGCAGCCTATGGTCCGCAGTGCCGGCAGGCTGGACGAGGGGAGATGATTGTGATTTCCTCTTTTCTTTTTTTCCCTTTTCCATTCTTCTTTTCCCTTTTTCTTTTTATTTAATTTTTCTTTCTTCCTCGTTCAATAACTTTTTCAAATTCATGATTTTTTTCAAAATTGATGAACTTATTTCAAATAGATGAAGTTTTTCTTCAAAGAAAATGAACTTTTCTTCAAATTGATTTTTTTTCAAAATTGATTACCCTTTTTTCAAATTCATGGACTTTTTAAAATCTGTGATTTTTTTCAACCTTCTGATTTTGTTTTCAAAATCGATTAACATTTTCAAAAATTGATGAATTTTTTTTAATGCGTTAACTTATAAAAGTTTGTGTTTTTTTCAAAGTCCATGAACATTTTTTAATTTACAAAAAAATCGATTTTATTTATTTATCCAGACTTTTAGAACAATCAAAATCCAACAGTTCAGTCCATAGATTCCCTCAAAAAAGAAAGACCAGTCCATAGATGATCGGTCAACCGCGACCAGTCAGCAGCGAACGAACGAAGGAAGTTTTTTTTCCCCTTCAGCAAACGAGCGAGCCAGCTCGCGTTGGACCGGCCCAAGTGAGCGCCCCTTCGCGATCCCCAGATGGGCCGGCCCAGCTTCCGGGAGACCACAGCCTCATTTGTTTTGTTTTTCTAACCTTTATTTGCTTTTTTGCTTTCCTTATTTTTACTTCTAAATATTCGAAATAAATAGGTTACAAAAAACCTTTACATAAAGACATTTAAACAAACTTTAACAAAGTATTTGAAAAATATTAAATGTGTATAGAGAAAATGTTACTCATGCACACAATAAAAATACAATGTGTATGATTTTTTTGATAAGGTATTTAAACAATGTTAATCAAGCATTTGCAAAAAAATTAAATAATTATATGTAAAAAATTAAATGTGTATAGAGAAAATGTTGACCTTGGGTTAAAAAATTAATCTTGCATTTGAAAGAATGTTAATCAAGCATTTGAGAAATGTTAAATGTGCATAGAAAAAATGTTGACCATGTATGAAAAAATGTTAATCTTGTATGTAAAAAATGTTAATCACGAATTTGAAAATGTGTATAGAAAAATGTTGACATGTATTAAAAAATTTAATATTGTATTTACAAATTGTTAATCAAGCATTTGAAACATGTTAAAAATGTATATAAAAAATATTGACCGTGTATTAAAACATATTAAACTTGTATTAGAAAAATATTCTCAACGTATACAAAAAATGTTGAATAAAAAATAAAAAATAAAGAAAACCAAAAACCAATGAAAAGCAAAATAGAAAGAAAGGAAAGCAAAGAAAAAAAGAAAACCCGAAGAAACAAGTGCAAAAGAATGTTAAAACAGCGAATACCGATAAAGAAACAAAGATAAACAAAAGAAAACCGTTGAAACCCAAGAAAGAAACAAAAAAACAAAGGAAAAAAAGAAAATGAGAAAGAAGGAAAAAAACAAAGAAACCATGAAAGAAATGAAGAGAAACAAAAAAAACGAAGTATAACAACATAAACCAAAGAAGTAAGAAAATCGAACAGAGACCAAAAGAAAACAAAAAACACGAACGAACACATCATCGGGTAGACCGACTACCGAACGAACGAGTAACACGCTATTGGTGTGGGCCATACGCATGTGCAGGAGATGTTCACGCGAGATGCATGCTAGTCTTTCTATAAGCAAGACATCACATTCGCGGATGCGGACGACGCGAGTGACCTCCTCGCTATGATCGGTATGTAGCAGCTCCCAAGGAAGGGGAATTTCCTTTCCTAAGGCAACGGAGAGCTAACAGGTTGGGCCTGAGGGGCCTTGGGCGGAGAGGTTAGTTGGGCCAGAAAGGGTTGCAGCTAGTGAGTTGGGCTTTACTAGGCGTCTTTGGGTTTAGTTCCATAGACCTAGTCACCCGACGTTTCCCATATGTTATGGCATGTGGGCCTTCATTCGGCGCACTAACTAATTCAGTGCCCCTTTTAGGGCCAGTTCTTTTGAGCCATCCTTTGAAAATAAGCTCATGTGAGAATAAGCCTCATATAAAGCCGTGTGAAAATGAGCTCCAGATAATAAGCCAACTAGTTCTTGCCAATTCCTGTTTTTTCAGCTTATTTGTGGTATAGGTAATGAAAAGTATGTAATGACCTTGTGCCCTTGGACTGTAATGTTGTTACAACCTGAAAAAAGAAATTTTTTTGTCGTGGTGTGCTGACGGCAGATGCCATGGGTAGGCTTATCAAATGTGGTTGGGGCCAGAGGACGCCGATGAGTTCCAAAGGCAAAAATGGGGACAAGCGGTGTGAGACACTCGATGTACACAGGTTTGGGGCTCTCCATGGGATGTAACGTCCCTAGTCCTGTCAGATCTACTATCTGGATCACAAGGGGGCTACAATGGTGCTCCTTCAGCTATCTTGGGTGGAGGAGGAAGAAGAGCTAGCTCTCCACTTCTCCTTGCTTGTGGATGTGGGTGAGTGGGTCGAACTAGCCAACCCCCTGCATGGGAGGGGGGCTCTTGGGGGGGAGGGGGTCTTATAGGCCGCCCCAAGGTACAATGGTAAAACTACATGGGGTGGGGCCCTGATGTCATTGTCTTAGTCTTCTCATGGGGCCTGCCAGCTGCTAGGGCCCGCCGGCTGTGGGACCTGCCGATTATGGGGGCCCGTTGGCTACGGGGCCCGCCGGCATGACGTCACTGTGGCGTGTCATCACCCGCGTCACGGGGTGGTTGGAGCTGTGTGGCTATAGTGCCATGTCGCCTAGACGCCGTCTGCCCCGGTCAGCGGTACCGTTCGCACTGTAGTCATGCTTACCTTGGTCAGCGGTGAGGGGGGGGAGGGCACTGTTGCCATGCTCACCCGTCGTGGGGGAGCGGTCTTGTCATACGGTTGGATGGGACAGGCGCCGACCCGCCGTCTGCCAGCTGGAGGGCTAGCCGGACCGAGGGGGCCCTTGCTGACCTAATGTTTTGAAAATTGCTAACTGTTGATGTGCCTACCCGGGGGTCACCCCCCCCCCCCCCCCCCCCCCTCCCCCCCCCCCCCCCCGACATTTTTGTCACATACGAGCATCATACAAACACCATTATCTCACATGAACAAATATCATAATGTGCTAAATATTACAGTAAAAAGATATGATGACATTGGTACTTCGTAGCATAAGATAGCCTTATCATCATGATGTGGAGAACCCAATTATGAACTTTGATTTTAGTTCTAGGCAATCAACATTCCAGTTATGTTCCGTTTTGCAAAAAAGGACCCTAGAAATGTTCCTATTCATATCTTGAGCATCCTATATTGAATCATAGCAAACTTCAGGCCCATTTTGATCAGCTCGACACAAGGATTCCATAAATTCTCTTAGATTTCCAAGTTGATTCATAGAGTTCAAATTATTTTATCATTCAAAACCCTTCCAAACTTGAGCTTAGTAAATCCAATTTGTACAAAATTTATATGCATTTCTATTAGAAAAACGCAAGGAATTTTATTATGCCATGTTCATGAATGTTAAAACAACGTACACCTCATGATCTACTGTAATTATATTATAAAACTTAATTGACATGGAGTTACACTTGTGAGTCATTTCGCTAATGTTTCTAAACTCCATTAAATATGATTTGCATATTTCTAGCTCCTATTGCAACCTTATTAAAACTCAATACATGCATATGCTTGTGCATATATCATGAATGTATGGTCACCATACTTTGCTTCTTTCCCATACTTGCTTCTTTTCGTTAGAGTCCAAAACCGACATTGACTATGAGCCTAACTACGAGGATTTTTTTGGAGGAGTAAACCTATCACTAGGATCGCGGCCTATCAGGCAAGGATGATCATTACCCTGGATACTTGTACTAGCTTTACTTGCGATAGAGTTGTGATGCTTTAGTATGTTCTCAATACCTATCCACCATCAAAGCCAGTTATCTTTCCAGGATACATCCTTTACCTCCACCTCCCAACAAAGATTGATATTGCTATGTTACTTCTGGTTTAACCCGCTTAGTGTTGGGGAACATTGCACGGAAAACAAAAAAAATTCTATGCAGACGCAAAATCTATCTATGGAGATACATAGCTACGAGAGGGGGGGGCATCTACATACCCTTGTAGATCGCTAAGCGGAAGCGTTCAACAAGGCAGTTGATGTAGTCGTACACCTTGATGATTCATTCTGATCAAGCACCAAACGCACAACTAGCACATCCGCGTTCAGCACACGTTCAGCTCGATGACGTTCTCACCTTCTTGATCCAGCAAGAGGGGCGAAGTAGTAGATGAGTTCCGGCAGCACGACGGCGTGGTGACGATGGTGGTGAAACTGTTCTGCAGGGCTTCGCCAGGCACAACGGTTTAGAGCGGAGGATGAACTAGAGGGAGAGGGGGTGCCGACACATGGCTTGGGATTCGTGGTAGGTGGAGGGGGAGGGAAGGCAGCCCTAGGCACGCCCCAATGGGCCGACGGATTCCCTAGGGCGCCTACCCTAGGCGTCCCTTACTTCTTGGCGCGTGGGGGGGGGAGGAAAGGGGGGCGGCTGCCTTATGGCGCCTCCCCTTCCTTCTCCCTTGCGTGGAGAAAGGAAAGAGGGGACCAACCCCTCCTCTTTCCTTCCCAGGGTCGGCGGCCAAGAGGTGGCCGCACTAACACCTCTGTGGGCTAGTTTGCTCCCCTCTTCTTGGCCCGTTAGGTCCAATAACTCCCTGTGGCCTTCTGGAACCCCTTCTGGTGATCCGATAATTATTTGGTGCATCCGAAACTCTTTCGGAGACCAAATACTATCATCATATATATCAATCTTTACCTCCGGACCATTCCGGAGCTCCTTTTCTTGTCTGTGATGACGTCCGGGACTCCGAACAACATTCGGTCACCAACATACATAACTCATATAATACTATATATCGTCAATGAACGTTAATTATGCGGACTCTACGGGTTCGAGAATGATGAAGACATGACCGAGACACTTCTCCGGTCAATAACCAATAGCGGGACCTGGATGCCTATATTGGTTCCTACATATTCTACGAAGATCTTTATCGGTCGAACCTTTATGACAACATACGTAATTCTCTTTGTCTATCGGTGTGTTACTTACCTGAGATTCGATCGTCGGTATCTCCATACCTAATTCAATCTCGCTACCAACAAGTCTCTTTACTCGTTTCGTAATACATCATCTTGTAACTAGCTCCTTAGTCACTTTGCTTGCAAGCTTCTTGTGATATTGTATTACCGAGAGGGCCTAGAGATACCTCTTCGTCATACGGAGTGACAAATCCCAATACTGATTCACGCAACCTCAACAGACACCTTTGGAGATACCTATAGAGCACCTTTATGATCACCTAGTTACGAAGTGACGTTTGATAGCACACAAGGTATTCCTTCGGTATTCGGGAGTTGCATGATCTCATGGTCAAAGGAATATGTATTTGACATTAAGAAAACAGTAGCAATAAACTGAATGATCATATGCTAAGCTAACGGATGGGTCTTGTCCATCACATCATTCTCCTAATGATTTGACCCCGTTATCAAATGACAACTGATGACCCACAAGTATAGGGGATCAATCGTAGTCCTTTCGATATGTAAGAGTGTCAAACCCAACGAGGAGCAGAAGGAAATGACAAGTGGTTTTCAGCAAGGTAATGTCTGCAAGCCCTAAAATTATAAGTAACAAGTAGTTTGATAGCAAGATAATTTGTAACGAGCAAGTAACAATAATAGTAACAAAAGTGCAGAAAGGTAGCCCAATCCTTCTAAGGCAAACGACAGACCAAAACGGTCTCTTACGGTCTCTTATGATAAGCAAAGTGTTCTTGAGGGTACACGGGAATTTCATCTAGTCAATTTCATCATGTTGGTTTGGTTTGTGTTCGCTGCTTTAATAATTTGATATGTGGGTGGACCAGTGCTTATGTGTTGTTCTTGAACAAACCTCCTACTTATGATTAACCCCCTTGCAAGCATCCGCAACTACGAGAAAAGTATTAAGAATAAATTCTAACCATATCATTAAACTTTTGGATCCAATCGTCCCTTACGAAATAGCGCATAGACTAGGGTTTAAGCTTCTGTCACTCTCACAACCCATCATCTAATAATTACCCCACAATGCATTCCTTTAGGCCCAAATATGGTGAACTGTCATGTAGTCGACATTCACATGACACCACTAAGGGAATCACAGCATACATACCATCAAAATATCGAACACATATAAAATTCACATGATTACTTGCAACATGATTTCTCCCATGACCTCAAGAACAAAAGTAACTACTCACAAATGATAATCATGCTCAAGATCAGAGGGGTATTAAATAGCATATTGGATCTGAACATATAATCTTCCACCAAATAAACCATATAGTAATCAACTACAAGATGTAATCGACACTACTAGTCACCCACAAGTACCAATCTATAGTTC